>NC_055702.1:27395196-27500196 GCF_017639745.1 Melanotaenia boesemani | reverse complement strand
ATTTACTGAACATGCTAAAATTATAGATTAGGTGTTGGTCTGTACTTTGCAGAAAGACACAGATAACCCTCACCTTCATTCCAGGTGTAATTACAACCACAGTGGTGAAAAGTAGAATAATTTTCTTCTATCAAGTTCATGCATGAGTGTATACAAATAAGAGTGTCTTTTGGAGGATAATTATCCCCCCAAAGTAACTGCAGCCACATCAGCAGTGTCTGGCTTTAATGTGCATTTGCAATGCAGTATTTTGAAGGGTTCTACGCACTTGTGAATGCAGTGTTTGCTTCTTCAAATCTAGTTGACTTTGTTTATACCAGCAGCTCTGTGGCACTGTAATTAAAAAGCTGATGCAACACCCCATCACTATTGTAACTTTCCATCAACATTCATCTGATTCGGCTCAGTGACGGCTTGTTTCTTATCGCCTCTGAATCTTCCTTTTTATTATTTATTCAGGATGTTTTTAAAACCCTCTTTCAAGTCTTAACTAATTTTTTGGTGCTGTAGAGATCAGACTATGTGAAAATTATGATTTGCCAGCAGAGATGCCATCTCTCTTCCACAGCAGTAGGGTTAACAAAGTAGAGAAAATTTCATTTATTTTACCCCAAAATGCTCATTTGTAATTTTGACTTTATCTTTTGTCATGAGCCGGAATTTAAGTCAATTTCTGTGATCAAGTGGTTTAAAAAGCTGTTTTTGTTTATTTATTATTCCTCTCCAGAGTTTTTGATTTCATTCAGAGTGCTGAATGTATATTAGAGCTACAGCCAGAAAGTTAAAACAGACATAAAAAAGAATCAAAACGTCAAGATTACACTAAAACTGGAAACCCAAGATTACTTACTGTAACAAAAGAGAACCAGCTTTTTATTTTCTCTCCGCGGTTGGTTTGTCTTCAAATAAGATAAAAAACAGACTTTTCTGTGTTTGTTGGAACAACAATAGCTGTTTGCACTTTATTGTGAAGTGACGAGTGGAAGAAGTTACTTTATGTGAGTAGACAAAGAACAGAAAATCTAAAGAAAACAATGAGATTTATCAGTGAGAGTAGAGAGGCATACTAAGGGGAAACATTAACTCAGCATAGCAGCTGTCACTATCAAACTGAAAGGAGTGTGAGACTAAGAGATTAAACAAAACCCAGTAGAAGTACCAGATTTGAAGCTTTTGACATTATCTGATAACCATAAGATTGTCTTTTATAATAAGCAGATCTGATGTCTGTCCCATCAAGTAGTCTTCATTTGTTCTTCACTAGTACCACACATAATGATATTTACACAGTTTCCTTCTACTTTGACTCCAAAAGGATTCAAATAAAGTGGCCAGCACAATCCCAGAGCACAAACCTTAAGCCACCCCACCACAAAGACTACCACCACTACAACCCACCCCGAGGGCGGCGGAGGAGGCCAGGCCAGACCCGCCGTGGTCATGGGGCACATATGTTCACTCTTTCAGCTCTTCAGAGTTTATGTATGTAGCACCAGTTTACCACATGAGTCATGTCGGGTTGGTTCACATAGAAAACATATGAATCCCCTTTAATAAAGCACTTGGTGACAAAAAAGAAAAGGAAAAAATGCCTTTTATGCCTTTTATTATGAAGTCCTGTGATTGTTCAGTAGCATTACCAATGCAAACCTCTTTCATATAGGTCATACCCTTATCCAGTGTTATATATTTTTAAAGATACATTTTAAAGTAGACGTGTTTCTGTATATATGCTGTTTATATCAATCCTTGTGGACTTGCAGGTCTTCAGCTCTGAATTAAATCGTCAGCATAAGTAGCTGCTTCACCCTCTGAGCAGAGCAGCACATGCAGGTTTGTTTGTAGGTGTGGAAGCTGCGCTCAGTCTGGAGATGAAAAGTGATTCCTGGGGAGTGTACGGCACACACCAAAGCAATTACAGCTTAACGGGAGATAATTAAAATGTAGAGAAACTCAGTGAGCAAAGCCGGAGTCTCCCGGCGAGGGTTTAAATGTAGGTAAAATGTTTGTGTGGAATAAAATAACACCACTACGTGACTTATTCTATTTGATTTGAAGCCGAAACCACTAAAACTGTCATGAAGGGTGATTCTCATCGCTTGTGCTTTGTGATAAATTTCTACATGAAGACGCTGAGTTACTGCTGTTTGACCAGGCAGAGGTTCTGCTGAACTGGTAATGGTGAATGTGGCCAGGCTGTTGTAGTGAAATCAGTGGACATGATCTACAGCAGGGGTGTCCAGCTCCGGTCCTCAAGGGCCACAATCCTGCAGGTTTTCGATGTGTCCCTGCTCCAAAACCACCTGACTCAAATCAATGAGTCATTGTGCAAAACTTAATCGGCTGCTGGATTTATTTAATTCGAGTCAGGTGTGTTGAAACAGGAAACACTGAAAACCTGCAGGACAGCGGCCTTCGAGGACCGACTTTGGACACCCCTGATCTACGGCGATAGAACTCACGGGATCACTCTGAATAACATCTAAGCTTGCATTATTAATGTTGGTGACGTGACAGAGGAAATGTTACAGCTAAAAGCAGCAGTAACACTGACATATAACTATCAAAATGACTAGGTTTCACCTGACATATCCACCATTAGTTGTCTGAAACATCAAGTACAAAAAGACTTAAGCTGCTTGTGAACTGTTGGTTGGGAGTGAAATCAAGTCAGTGTCTGCAGAGACCACTTCATTAAAGGTTCATGCCAATAATCTAGGCCATGTTTTGTTAGACTGATTGATCAAAAAGGGTCCTAAATCCTCACAGTTTTAATTAATCTACACAGAAATAAGTTATGGGCATCCAAGATTTTCCATTTTTTTCTATTTTCCAAGAGTATTTCTTCATTTAAAAGCTTTACATGTGTGTTAGCTTATGGGCCAGAATGAGCCAGAACTGTGAATGAAGACCTTTGCCCTGACATATAAAGCATCAGATGTTATTTCAGAACTACTGCTGCATCAATAGAAGAGAAACAACACAAATGCAGACAAATTTAGATCCTGACACTCTAACCTGTACTGTGGCGTAGGATTGGATAGAAGATAGTTGATGGTCATCATTATTGTTCAGTCTTTACTGTGGAACTGTGGTCAGGTAGATCTATTAGATCTGTCGACCACCTGTGACTAATTCACTTGGCTGGACATAGTAACTGGGACACCTCAGTGTGAATAAGCTTTCTCAGATCAGATGGAGTGTCGCTCCACAACTGATGGAGGCAGATAGTGCTTCATCTGTCTGCTTCACAAGGTCTCTTCTATTAAAAAGGAGTAGTTCCACTCCACCTGCGCATGCTCAGGACAGGGAATTAAATCAAATGAAAATTTGATGCTGTCCATTGATTTCCTCTCTTAGACAACAATTCATAAATTACCATTATATAAATACAATGACCCGTATTGATCTTATACTGAACTTTGTTTTCACTTTAAACTGCTTTGAGATTTCTTTGGATGTGGATTGGAGATATATAAAGATGCTCTCAGTAATTGTAAAAGAGTAATTATAAATGTTTGAATGTTTTGGCCCCTTTTTATTTGTCATAACTCTTGAGGCCTTCCTAAGGTCTGCTAACCAGTGGCTTCTTGCTTCTACCAGGGCTCACTTGAAAACTTGGGGAAGCCGAGGCTTTAAGTAGTGCCCCCCAGGCGGTGGAACAGCCTGTGTTTTCAGGTCAGAGCTGAACAGTCCCCAGAGCACTTAAAACACTACTGAAAACAAATTTTTTTTCTCTGGCTTTCAGTTCTAGTTAGGCCGGTTGTCTTGGCCTTCTTAAACCTTTTTATTGCTCAGCTTTTAAATTTTACTTCATTCTTTCTACATTTTTAAGATTATTATTTGATACTTTGATTTTATTTTATCTTTGTTTTCTTGTTGTGTCGTGTTGTTTTTATTGCCTGTCCTGTACAGCACTTTGGTCAACTGCACAAGAACTCTGATTCAGATCAAAGAAGTGGACTCAGGGATTAATGATTTTAAGAATTAATTGCTCAAGTTCAGCTGTGGAAATCTTGCAGACTTCTCTGCGGATTAAAGTAATTGTGTGAACACCCACGGGTACTTTGCAAATGAGAACCAAACATACATGCAGCACATACAAGCAAAATATATAAGGTGGAAGCTGATGCCTCACAGGCAGCATTGACTTACTTTTCTACATGACCTGAAGCTTCCATGTTCTTAAACCGCTCGTTACACTGCCTCTATGAACTGTGAAGCATGGCTTATAGCACAGTTTTACAGCACAAGTCAACACTCTCAGTATTTCATCTAAACATACAAGTTTTAAGAGATGGATGTGTAAATGTGTGGCTGTAATGTCACCCATGTTGACCTGCATTATGGAAATGATAAAAAAGTGTAAAGTGGTCTGGAGTTCAGCCCTGATAGAGATTTCCCTCCACATGGCATTCTGAGCCGTATTACAACTGCTGTAGCTGTCACATATTTTTATGGCAGTTTTACGGCTTTACTATCAAAATAACTCAGTAGCGTTATGTACTGCATCTCACTACACAGTACGCATTAGGAAAGGTAGAATGACAGCATGTAAATCTATATACAGGCCTTTTGATAATAGATAGCCACTGCTCCATCTACACTTCTCTGCACACTTAGAGCTCCCTCAATTCTAAGAAGCAGTATAACCACACATGATGTTGGTGTTTATTCTGAATTAATGCTGCAGTAACCGGAAGCAAAGAGAGCAGTGAAACTCAAAGTCAGAGTTATTTATCAACCATCACAACAACCATAAAAGGAGTCAGTAGCTCTTTGATGAGCATCACAGAAATGTTTGAACTGTAATGTAAATGATAACAGAATATCATGATTCCCTAATCCTTTTCTACCTAAATGCAGTTGACTACACTACAAAGACATGATATTTAATGTTCAAACAGATCAACTTTGTTGTTATTTGGTCAAAATTTCACTCATTTTGAATATGATGCCTATAACGTATTCCGAAAAGCTGTAACAAGGGCAACCAATCAGAAATCACCTGTTTGGATCATTCCACATGTGAAGGGGTGCACTGGTTGGGTATAAAAGGAGCATCCTCTGAGTCTCAGTTTTTCTCAAGTGACGATGGAGTGAGGTTCCCGACTCTGTGAACGATACTGTAAACAAATACAATTGTGTACAAAGCAGTTGCAATGACTTTCATCATCTACAGTCTATAATATCATCAGCAGATTCAGAGGTTCTGCAGGTGAGCCGCAAGGTGGAAAACAAACACTGGATGCCCATCAGCCTCGACCCCTGAGGCAGTGCTGCATTAAAAACCCACTTTATTCTGGACAGGATACCATGAGGACTCAGGAGCCCTTCAGAAAACCATCATCCATGTCTACATTGACAAATAAAAGTTAAAACTTTGACAAAGAGAAAGCCAGATATCAACCACATCCAAAAACACAGCTGGTTGGTCTGGGTCCAAGCTCATTTCAGAGGGTCGAATGGAAACTGGAAACATGTGGCCTAAAAATATCACGTCTTCCAGGATAAAGAGAAAAAGAACCATCAAGATTATTATTATTTATTTTAAAGGCCAACATCTGTCATGGTATGAGGTTGTGTTTGTGTCCAGGCCCGGACCGGCCCACGGGAGGAGCGGGATCAGGCCCGGTGGCCTGGGCCCTAAGTGGCCCGACTGGTCTGCTTGTCAATAAATAAATAAACAAATAAATTAATTAATAAATCAATACATAATATAATCATGATGCCATACACTGGTGCAGCGGATTGGCCTTCCTGGCACTGACATTTGTTCTTGTCAGTTGTTACGCATGATGGCGATTCGTCAAAATAACAGTAATAATGTTTTTATTTTTGAAATAATTGACATGAGCAAAGCACATGGAGGGAGAACAGCTGGGAGGCAGAGGAACATGGTGGCACAAGTGGACTTGGTTGACAGAGGAGCAGGCGAACAGAGAAGGACCTTATTTATTTATTTATTAAAGGCATGTCAGGATCAGGCGGCAAATGATGGAAACCTACTGATATTGTCAAAGTCTCCACCAGCAGCATCAGCAGTGGCAGCAGGTGACTTCAACGTTTAATAAATAAGCGATGCAGGTGAGATTATTAGTGTGCTACAAGCTGCAAGCGCTCATCTGAACATCACTGACCTGGTACTACCTGCTGTAAAAAACTTGCTTCTGTTGTAAATATTTCTGTGGTTTGTTGCAGTTCTGTTGTTGCACCGGCCCTCGAAGACCAGACCGGGTGACAAGGCACAGATTCGATGACCTGACCTATATTAAATATGATTTAATGTAATGTGCTGTGTTAATGCCCATTTATGCTCCCTTACATACGTAAATAGCGACAGTTTCTAAGAAGAGTAATCAAGTGAAAACAGGTTAAAAATGATTTAGAATAACTGTTTCATGTCTTTAATTACACACACTCCCAACTTCTGTGAACTGGGATTCATAATAGTTTGGAGATGATCCTGATGCCATGTGGAACAATGCAGCCACGCCTCAAATTTAAAAACAATAAGTAGAAAATTCTTGTTTAAACTGAGCATGAAAGCAAACGCAGCTAGTCAATGTTTTGTTGTTCATTTATTTTTTGTTCCTTGTTTCACTTTATAATACAGTTTAGAACTATATAATGATTAATGGTCAGCATTTGTTCCACACTCTAAACACACAAGGATCTGTTTAACCATTTATGTGAAAACTTTAGCAAGGCTCTCAAGGCAATTATTGCTGTGCAACATTTCAATCAGTTAGATCCCCTGAAGGCAGTTTTTTGGGGCCAGAAGTCATGATTTTAAATCTCACAATATTTTATTTCAGCTTCTTTGCTTGTTGAGTTGCAGTTCGGGCCAGTAAAGTAAACCGAATCCAAGATTCCCCCAAGAGTTGTATAGTTATTAGGAATAAGGTGTCTGCAATAGAGATTTGAAGTTAAATGATTTTGAAAATTCTTCCTGAAAAGTGAAAGTTGCACCAAAGAAGAAAATAAAACCTGATAAAAACACAAAGACTCCTCCTGTGGGTCCATGTGTCCTTGTGTGACACCCCCTCTCTGGGGAGAGAAGCTCCACCTCAGCAGCCTCTGGTGATCCATGGGTCAACCCATTAAAACCCAGAGACATAGTAAGGATCTGACATACACACATCACACACACACACACACACACACACACACACACACACACACACACAACCAAACAAACAAAATTCAGTGGTTTTACTCCCAGGTGCTCCACAATAGGCCTGAGGTGATTTATCACTTCCCAGAACTACACTTAGACACACACACACACACACACACACACACATGCACGCACGCACACACACTAACATCTGCCTGTGTATGCACATAGAAATGCACAAACACATATTTTATACATGTTTGTATATACACACACTTATACATAGATGCTTTTGTGTACCAACACACAGCCCTTAGACAGGCAAATGGACTTTATCTTGAACTTCCTTCCTGAAACATCTGCTTTGTTTCCTCTTCTGTCCACCGTTCTGATTTAAATTGCAGCCTGTTTATCTGGTTGATTTGGTGGAATTGAGCAAATGGACTCAACTAAAAGCCTGTAAACTGCAGTAGTGCTCGGCGGGTCTGCAGAGGACCGCTGAACCGCCCAGTGCTGTTTGTTAGCTGTAAAATGAAACAACATGATATAAAATGAATCTCATCTTAATGTTGTGGCGGATTTGATGTGAATACAAATCTGCAGTAATCACAGCAGCGGTGGCAGCGGGGGGATCTATCAGGGAGCGGTTGTGCTGATCCTGGAGGTTGTTGGTGAAATATACAAACAGGTCCACGCTCTCCTCAGATCTCTACAAGGCCTGCTGGTTAATAGGCTTATTCATTGTCATTCTTGGTGTTTTGCCAGAAGCAGAGACCAGGGATCAGTGTTTCTGGGCTGCATTTAAAGGAGTGATCATAGGGGCCAATGAGGAGGGTGGGGCAGCCTCTTCCCAGTTGATTATCCAGCCTCTCTTTCCTGAAGACATGCCGCTGACCCAGATTGAATTGATTAAAGAAGACTGCTATGATTTTCAGCATGGCTCAGATGGGATCACTTTGGAATGCCAATAGCCAGCTTTGTCTAGGTCGTTTTTCTTGACCCATGGAGAGGAGATTCTGCCTGGATAACTGAGGTTAAGTCGATTTATGTCCGGTACCAGTCCTATTAACAAAGTCACATAGGCTGCTCAGCTACATTCTGTTTGACAGCATGGACGTGTAGTAGATTGTTTAAGTGTGTATTTATGGTGTCTTTGATCAATACTGATTTGGCTATGTCTGACGATTTATTCTCATCTCAACCAGGTAAGAATTTATTGCTGTTACTATACTTTACATCATGTAGGATGTCAACATGAAGCCACATGGGCTATACACGGTGCTGGTACAGTGTCAGAACTCCAGTTAACCTATGTTTTTTTTTTCCTTTTTATTAATGAATCTTGACCTTTCCTCATTCTAAAGTTCATTATGCACTCTAATGTTGCAATCACTGATCACTTTTCTACTGGCATTTCTGGGAGCATGAGTTAGTCTCCATTAGTCAGCAGTATTAATCTCTCAGTTCTCCACAGTAAAAATGTCTGACCACTACTAACATATGCTTTCACTTGCTGTTTGATTGGTTTCAGGTTCAATGTTCTGGTTACAGTTAGGCACTACAGGTACTTGTTAGGTTTAGGAAAATGGTCATTGTGGAGTTCAAACCATATTTGTGAACTGAAAGTCTTTCCTCTTGTTTTTATTTATTTATTTATTTATTTTTTTTGCTACAACAGATCCGCCACCAAACAACATCAGAGATGGTGCTTAATCGAATCAGCACACAAGCATAAAGAGCAAAACACCTTCAAGATGTTAAGCTTTGGTTAGAATAAAAGCAAGTTGGTTTTAAAGGGTTAAGCATGATGAAGTGACCATGGGCTGTCACCATTTAAAACTTACAGCAAAGCAAGAGCAACTCTACTTTGAACTTATTGCTTACCTGTCTGTGGACTATTTAGAAAATGTAGGCACAATTTCTATCTGTTAACACAAATGTGGATTATACAATCAATTTTATGGTGAAGTGATTTGAACTGGCCACTAATTGCATTAGACTGCATCTTTGAAAATGTCTTGAGATTACTTTGTAGTGAATTGGCACCATGCAAATAAAGAAGAGAAAAAAATCTTTGTCAGTATCCAGGGAATCTCCCAGAATGAGCCTTTTCCTTTTGACCCATCACTAGGAACAGTGGGCAGCAGTATTCCAGTGCTGGGAAACAGTTAGGGTCTTGCTTAGTGGTTCACCTTCCTTTCTAGTCCAGGGACTTGAACCTGGGTCCCCCAGCCTCAAGTATTGGAAGCCCTAAAATAAAACTGAATTGGATTGAATTGGTTATGGTTGAAACTTAGATCAATAGCTTTTCTATTATTTTACTCAATTAAATGTTTCTTCTAATTTTAGGAGTTCTGTCTTGAGTTGTGGTTACCAATATGAATTGGCTTTAAGGTTGTACTGGTATGGTATGTTGAGGTGACTGTTTTTAAAAGAACCATCTTTCACGTTAAATTATTTGGGTTTGAATGAACTGTTTTACAAATTCAAAGTGAAGGGTGTCTTTGTAAAATGACCTGCTATGAGGGTTTTAACAAAAACTTTACAGAAATACATCAGAGAACACAACAACAAACTCTGACTTCCCAGAGCTGATGGAGGTTGTGGGAAGGAGTCTTAACCTACAAAACCAACAACCCTCAGGGCCCAAACGGTGTTACCAACATCTCCAGGACACACCTTGGCTGGTCAGGACAGGACTAATTCCCTATCTGATGAGTGGGAATGTTATGGCTGATCAGTATAACCGTATTCTGTGGGGAAAAGGACAGGCTTAATACAAGTGTGTGGAGTTGTGCAACTGCATGCTGAGCCCCAAAAATGCAAAGGGTGCGAAGCAGAGTTAAAGCACAGTACATGTTCATGTTCATGTTCTCATTAGGTTTACTAGCATGTGTGAAATTGTCGAAATATTCTGGACATAAGATTAATTCCCACATTGCTCCTGTTTTCAAGTTGAACACAGTGGCACATGGAGCAGAGGATCTTTTCAGCCTGCAGCGTTAGCTTAATGACTAATCATTTCTAGTGGTAATGAGCACAAAGAGACATGTTCTGAAGATTTACTTTCAACCTCCACCAGATTTCCCTCTAACCACTCAGGGCTGAGAAAAGCGTGTTTTCAACAGTGAAGCTGTGCCAAATATCATATTTAAGCAGCTGAATGGCCTCTCAATATAGCAATTGTAGGAATCATATGTATGTATGTTGGCAGGATATTATGGATTTTATCCTCATATGTGACGAATGCACACTTAATCTGTTAATGCATCACGCACCGACAGCAATCCCTCTATTCCAAAGGATACTCATAATTCATGGAAATAATAGTGAAAACATATAGTTGTTTTAATTCAGTAAACATCATTGTGAAGAAAATCCTGACTGCAACCTGATAAAGCAAAACTCTCAAACCTCCACTTCAAGACCAAGAGAGCTAATGAGGCTTAGTGATACTAATACTTCATGTGATACACTTGTTTGTCTCTGATTTTGCTGCCAAGTCTTTCATCCTGTTCTCATTCAGCACCTGATTATGTTCCCACACTCACCTGAGCCAGCATTGGTCTAAAGAAGGTCTGAATGGGCAGGAAAGCTCTGGAAAATTGAAATCAATGGATGATAGTGTGTAAACTAGAACTGCAGTTTTATTATTAGCACACACTCTGTATTTTATCAAAATGTGAAAGAACTGAGAGGAAAAAATTATGACCAATGATTCGTCCAAAAGCTCTTAATCATAATGTTCTGAGAATTTTTATAAATGGGCATTTTCCCCTCCGCTGGTTAAAATGCTGGAATAATCATTTCAACTCCAGAATTTATCCTAAACATTTCTAGAGGGATCATTTGATAACTCGCTTTAATTATTATTTCTTTCTAGGAAATGAAAACTAATAACAGTCTTGTTCCAGACGTAATGGCTGCTTGGAAGAATGACCTCATAGCCTATACCTTTCTGTGTTGCAGCAGACCTGAAGAAGCCTCTGGCTGAACCCACTCTGTTGTTTCTTCACTGTGTTGTGTAGAGGATGTGAAGAATTGTCCATTGTGTACAGCAGCTTGTGCTTTCTGAATAATCAGCTCCATGAGCTCCACATCAGTCCCCAGAACAGAACCAGAACTTCTGGAACAGTCTCTTTAAGTCTCTGGTTTTGGTTTTGCTGCAGAGCAGATTAAACTCTCAACCACAGACTGAGAGAAGATACGAAACATCTTGGTTCAGACATTGAAGGATCTCAGCTTCTTCCAGAAGTCTGCTCTGTTCTTTCTTCTAGATGCTTCTGTGCTGCATTTTCAGTCCAGTCTATTGTCCAGCTGAACTCTGAGGTCCTGGTATTCCTCCACCACCTCCACCTCTTCTCCCAGGATGTAAACTGTATTTTGTTAATTGTTGTTCCGCCAGAAGTCAACAACCAGCTGTAGAAAAACTATTATATAGGCTTCATTCTTGTGGTTTCCAAGACATGTGTAATTTGCAAGACAGTTGTGGGCAAAATAGGCCAAGATCACATTGTTCTCTCAAAACCCCAGTTTGCTGTGTACACACTTAGACTGACAACAGAGTTTCAGCATCTTTCCTTTAGAAAGCTTTTCTATAAATCTCAGTTTTGTTTTTGTTTTTTTTTTTACAAAATTGCTGTTTGCATGTAGACAACATGTGTTGGGTTTGTTTCACAAACTATTCACATTATACAGGGCCACTTGTTTTCCTGTCCTCTCTTTTCTATAAGATGTAAATCAATAAGGGGAAGAGTACCATGCATCTGGTGATATGTCAAGCTCACACTACAAGACTTGGAGTCATTAGATAATTGTGAAGTTTGTGCATCTCAGCATGCTCCTTCTCTTTTCAGAAGCTTTCAAGTCCCAGTGGGTTCAGAGTGCATGGCTGATTTTTCACCACTCTGAGCCTCAACTGGTCTGGCTGAACGTCATCAAGCAGTCCCAGCTTTCTTGCACCCATCAATTTTTAACTGCAACACAAGTTGCTCCTGGTGATTTGGTTGGTTTTGGGCACTTGGTTGTTGAAGAGAACTAGTAGTTTTTCTCAAGACCTTCATATCTGTCACAATATTACCTCAGTTAACACTGGCCAAAACAGAGGAGTTGGTTTTGATGACATGATGCTTGCACTAACAGTTGCACCAGGTTGTATTAACGTACATTTTTATGCTTTCTCTTTAGTTGCTGGGGTGATGCCTTCTCAGTGATGCCTGAAGATAATTCAGTATCAGCTCCACTTTCATGGCTCTCGTTGCTACACTTCATCTCTCCTACATTTCAGCTCAGCTTCAGAGGAAGGGGGTCTGTACTAGGGTTGACTGAAAATGTCTCATGTTTGTCTGACATATAAATGATCTTAGTCAGGGATGTTTAACACTGGTCTTCGAGGGACCAAGATGTACACAATGAAGGCATTGCTTGTGCACACTTATCTGTCACATTCAGTATTGACTTGGCTTGGGGCTCGCTGTCCTCTGGTCCGCCTGGGGTGTCCCCCACGGGGCATGGTGGGTGGGTTATGTGTGACGTGACTATGTGACAGTGAGTGCTTGTAAGTATGGCACGGGGGGGGGGGGGGGGGGGGGGGGCGTGTGGGGCTATATGGGGTGCAGATTGGAGTAGCTGGAGGGTGGGGGTAGGGGGTCGATGACGCCCTGGTTCCCGGGGTGTGCGGCTGGAACATTGGGGTGTGTGCTGGCCTACGCCGGGTGGTTGTCTGGGGGGGGGGCCTGGTTCTCCTGGGCATGGTGGGGGCCCTCTGCCTTTAGGGGTGGGAGGGCTGCCTCTGGGCTCCTGGGGCCCTGGGCCCTTCGCTCGGGCTGCCCTGGGTGGCCGGTCCCTGGCGGGGCCGGCGGCTGCTGATCTTGGTCCACTGGGACCTGTGCCCCAAGACCGTGGGGGGCTCTTGCTGGGGCTCTCCTCTGCCGCCCTTCTGGTGGGGCTGGAGTCGTCTTCGGGGTGGGGTGGCTTGGGTTGGTGCTCAGGGGCTGCTGCTGAGGGCCGGGTCTCTGGGCTACCCTGGTCTGATTCTGACCTCCGTAGAGGCGTGGTCACATTTGCACGATCTCACTTACCACTCTTCATCACTAATCACTCCTTATTCCTCATCCTCTGCATGCTGACACAGTCACCGAGTTGTCCAGTGGGTTTATATACTAAAACCACTGGCCTGTTTTCAACATGATTTTGGATCAATTCTTAGTAATCATTTGGTTTTCCAAAAAGTCAATAAATGTCTCTCGTTAGTGAAGTGTATAGTAGAAGGAGCGCCAGCCCTGCATCATTAGCAGTCAGGTTTTCAAACCATTTAGTAAACACACGCCAGTAAGTTAAGTTGCCCACTTTACTGAGAACATCTTTAAAAATCTAATGAATATTTGAACTATTTTCTGGTTTTTATTGATTTAATATGCACAGAAGAATGTCAGTGAGTTACATCAGGTCTAAATCACAAAGACTGAGCAGACGGCTTTGAGTTCGACTGATTCTACATGAAAATGTTTGCAGGGATTTAAAGATGTCTGAGTGATTTTACTGTATGTTTGTCCAGTCTGTTTTTAGTTTGAAAGCCAATAGAGCAGACCAAATGGAGGAGAAAAACAAAGCTTTCCACTTAATATGCTCCACTGTAAATGGGTAAAATATTCCTTCTGTAACCTGAACAAACACAAATAAATTCATTAGACTGGGGCACCTGCCTGGCTGTTATTTGTTTGCAGACGCTGGTCAGCCTGATCCATTTGTCTGATCCCCTATGCTGCAGGACTACTCAGCCTCAACAGCTCATAAAAACACCGGCTGAATTTACATCAGACTGGTCAGAGGGTATCCATCTTAAGTTATGTGGCCTTACAGCAAGACACGCAGCCCCTGAATGCTCAGAGGGGGATACATGAAGTCAAATGAAGTAAGAGAGATAATGAAACTGAAAGTGGTTAACCTTTAGCTGAGGAGCAGCACCCTGCAGCTGCCTCCTGTGTGCTGGGTGAAACACTTTAAGAGTCAGGATGTCGTCCATGTGCTTATCAGAGGGCAGTAGGTGTGCTTCCAGCATAAGACTAATGATTGATACAAATATGATGGAGCACAGGAGAATGTATTTCAGCTGCTTCATTAAAGAAGGAGTGCAGAAGGAAAAAAAATGCTATGAGATGGTTGCTAAAATCCTAGAGGAATGTTATAGGCAGGAAATGTCATGTTGGAGTAGTTTTTAATTCATATTTTGGGTTTGATCGTACACAAAATGACAACATATGATTTAGTGATGAGGCCACAGTTTGCATATTTATGCAGATCGAGTACATTTAAGTTCCCATGAAATGAAATTCCTTGTTTAAAATGAACCCCTAACCTGGCCTGAAGATGCCCTCGCCAAACTCCAAGACTGTTTCCAACAGACAGACTGGGATGTGTTTGAACAACAGGAGCTGGAGACATTTACAGGAACGGTACTGGACTATATTCAGTTCTGCATCGGGAATGTGACTGTGGACAAAACCATCAGGGCTTTCCCTAACCAGAAACCCTGGATGACCAGCCAGGTCCGCGCACTCCTCAGAGGCCGGGACGCTGCCTTCAGGTCAGGGGACAGAGCACTGTATAGTGCTGCTCGAGCTGACCTGAAAAGAGGCATAAAAAGAGCCAAGGCGGACCACAGGATGCGCATAGAGTCCCACCTGTCCAGCAACAACACTCGGGAGGTGTGGCAGGGCATACAGGACATCACCAACTTCAGAGGTTGTGATGTGTCAACAGCAGATCAGAGTGCAACACTGGCAGAGGAGCTAAACTGCTTCTTTGCCCGGTTCGAATCACAGCAGCATGCATCTGCTCCAACCATGCCCCCACCCACATCCCCATCTGGCTCCCGCACCACCCCACTCACCATCCAGGAGCACGATGTCAGACGGGTGCTCCTGGCAGTGAACACCAAGAAGGCTACTGGCCCAGAGGGAGTACCGGGCAAGGTGCTCAGAGCGTGCGCCCACCAGCTCGCCCCCACCCTTACCAGGATCTTCAATCTCTACCTGGATCAGGCAGTCATCCCACACTGCCTCAAATCCTCCATAATAGTCCCGGTGCCGAAGAAGTCTCCCATCACCAGCCTGAACGATTACCGACCGGTGGCCCTCACTCCGGTAATCATGAAGTGCTTTGAGAGACTTGTTCTTCAGCACATCAAGGACCACCTCCCCCCAGACTTCGACTCCCACCAGTTTGCATACCGCGCAAACAGATCCACTGAGGACGCCATAGCTGTAGCTCTACACTCTGCTCTGAACCACCTGGAGCAGCAGCAGAGCTACGTCCGGATGCTCTTTGTGGATTACAGTTCTGCGTTTAACACAATAATCCCGGCCAGACTATGCACAAAACTGGACACTGTTGGCCTCCCCCCTCTCACATGTGCCTGGATAAAGGACTTTCTAACAGACCGACCCCAGACTGTGAGACTAGGTCCCCACCTCTCCTCCACCCGCACGCTGAGCATCGGCTCCCCACAGGGCTGTGTGCTGAGCCCCCTCCTGTACTGCCTCTACACCCACAACTGCAGGCCGGCCCACAATAACAACCTCATCGTCAAGTTCGCTGACGACACTACAGTGGTCGGACTCATCTCCGGGGGTGATGAGGCTGCCTACAGGGAGGAGATCCTGAAGTTGACTGCTTGGTGTTCTGAGAACAACCTCGCTCTCAACACCAAGAAAACCAGGGAGATTATCATCGACTTCAGGAGGTTCAGCACAGACCCAGCCCCCCTCTACATAAACGGCGAGTGTGTGGAGAGGGTCCACACCATCAGGTTTCTTGGTGTCATCATCTCGGCCGACATCTCCTGGACAGAGAATATTATGTCAATCACCAAGAAGGCTCAGCAGCAGCTACACTTCCTGAGAGTCCTCAGGAAGCACAAACTAAACTCCAACCTGCTGCTGACCCTCATCCATCGAGAGCCTGCTGACATACTGCATCACAGTATGGTACGGCAGCTGCACTGTAGCAGACAGGGAGAGGCTACAGAGAGTTGTAAAGACAGCACAGAAGATCATTGGCTGTCCTCTCCCCTCCCTGATGGACATTTACACCTCCCGCTGCCTCAGCAGAGCCAGAAACATCATAAATGACAGCTCCCACCCTGGCTCTGATCTGTTTGCCCTGCTGCCCTCTGGGAGGCGCTACAGGTGCATCAGGACTAAAACAAACAGACTCAAAAACAGTTTCTTTCCAAAAGCAATAACTGCCCTGAACTCCTGTAGGACTTCAAATCTGAAATACTCTGGACACTAACGACATGTGCAATACATTCTGTCATGTGACATATACAACATATCATGATACGTGCAACAATACTCTGAATGTGCAATATATTTTTTGATTTGAATATGTTTCATACTTATATCTGCAAATAACTCGAGTGTGCACATCTGTTTATTTCTGTAAATATTTTATACCTTAGATCTTTATTTATTTATCTTCTATACTGCTCTCTTTGCACTGACATTGGGGTTGGCTTAATCTCATTGTATATTTGTATAATGACAATAAAAGGCATTCTATTCTATTCTATTCTTCAATTCTAACAAACGTAATTTTGTCTTGACAAGGTCTATTTTTTTCTGCCTCCCATCTGAAATGACATACCAGAGGCAGATTAAGAATGTTTTACAAGTTAAAGGACTATGTCTATAGTCTTGGTCTCAAAGCAAGCTGAGACATGTAGGAAAAGAGGGTCACGAGGTGGAGTCCTGCTCTGGGTGAGGAAACGGGGGAATCAGCCTCCTCTACCGAGTATTCTTCTGGCAAATGTTCAGCCATTGGACAACAAGCTGGATGAACTTCGGAGCAGGATGGCGTTTCAACGGAAGATTAAAATCTGTAACGTTTTTGCTTCAATGGAAACTTGGCTCGACCCCTCGATCCTGGACTACACCATTGTTCCTGAGGACTCTCCGTTTCTCGGCTGGACCGGACTATACATTCAGGAAAGAGCAAGGGAGGTGGTGTCTGTTTCATGGTGAACAACAAGTGGTGCTCAGATGTGGGAATTATTTCTACAGACTGTACTCTGGACCTGGAGCACCTTGTGATCAGATGCCGGCCTTATTATTTCTGCGTGAGTTCACATCAGTTGTCATGACAGTAGTGTATGTTCCACCACATGCTGATACCAACGAGGCCATGGAAGAACTGTTTGAAGTTATCGACAGGACAGAGACTTCATGGCCGGAGGCTGTGTTTATTGTAGCCGGGGATTTTAACAGCACCAACCTGAGGAAAGTCCTGCCGAGATGCCACCAACACATCAGCTGTTCTACACGTGGCAAGTACACACTCGATCATCTTTACACCCCTTACACAAACACATATAAGGCCCTCCCTCGCTCTCCTTTTGGGAAATCTGATCACGCCTCAGTTCTGCTGCTGCCTTCCTATAGACAGAAATTGAAGTGTCACGGACCAGTGACGTGGACTTTTCAACAGTGGTCCGTCAAGTCGAGTAGCAGCATTCAAGCCGTACCACCAGGCTCAGGGACAGCTTTATACCGCAGGACATAAGACTTCTAAATGCTGTCAGCAGCAACACCACCTTTAAATAACAACATCTTCTTATTGCTTAATATATATTTTACTGTATAACTTATTTGTAGTATTCTTGCTTTTTGTGTTTAACTATTTTTATTGAGGTTTATATTCTTTTTAGCATTTTTAGGAAAACCTGGGTTCTAAGAATTTCACTGCCAATGATTGCTGATGTAATTGTTGTGCAATGACCATTCATTCATTCATTCATTCGTTCATTCATTCATTCATTCATTCATTCGTTTTGGACTTAGCTTAATACAGCCAGCTTTAATTTGTAATATAGTAATCAGAAGCTCTAAATTTAGACACATAACATTAGATCATTGTGAAATTTGTCAACGTGTTTAGGAAAAGATGTTGCAGACTGGTTTTCCTAAAGTTATTTGAGCTTTAATGACTACAGAGTCAGAATCCAGTCTTTACAAATGAAGAGCTAATGTTCATAGGTTTCTACCAAAACCTGAGTTTCTATAGATCTGTTTAACTCAAACAGAAATTTTGATTTTGGATAAGAATTATTTGTTTACTCAGGTCAGGTTCAAACAGTAAGCTGTAAATTTCTCACTCAGACAAGCAACACTGAACAGCTAGTTTTCATGACGTATAGCTCAGCCTGGTGAAGTTTCAGGCTGTCTGCTTGTGCTTCCACAGCAACACAGTTTCAAGCAGTTGCTAAGCCAGAGTTTCCTTTTCTGGTATAGTTCCATTCCAACAAATCTAGCTTGCTCTCTGTTTTTCTTTTCCTAAAATGACACCAGCTGGAACTGCTCCAACCATGTCATCAAACCTTTAAGCGCAGCATGATGTGTATCCAATTTTTCTATTATATATCCATCTCTGATATTTCTGCCTCATCACAATGGAATTTAATGTCAGTGTAGAGCTCAGGGAATGAAGAGGTGGACAGTTTAATCAGTTTTGTTCAGTATTGTTGCCTAATTGGCACAAAATGTTCAATCCCAGCACTCAAAATGTGTCCAAATGAATAATATATATTTGTATAAAGCATTTACATAAACTTTTTTCCCTGCAGTCGCCAGGAAACAGAAACTGCCTGAAGCTTTTTAGGCATGACTGTTAAAGATGGCCAGCCACTGTCTATAGCTGAAGATGAAGGGTTGAAATGACATTAAAATCCTGGACTGCAATGAAGTGGTATCAGTGCTTCAGTCCTGCTCTTGAGAGGTTGCTCTGGCTTCATTTGTCCTCCTTGTCCCTGTCACATAAGCCTTGAAACTTTGAATCATTTTCAGCACAATTGTCAGGAAAGTCTCAGCACTTCATGAAATATCTCCTGCCCATCACTAGTAGGACCCAGATGTGGACTGACAAACACGGGAACTGAAGAATGAAGATGGTTTCATATAGCAAAAAGGAGAAGTGAAGATGAGTGGAGGACTGATGGGCTAATTAACAAATGAAAACTCTGGAAATGACAGAACTAAAGCTGGATTTATACTCGCATGGCGTCTGCGTGTGGTCGGCCACGGCGTAGCTGACGCTGGTGAGTTTGCTCTTGCACTCGAGCGTAGGGGGAACGCCTTGTTTTGGTGTTGTGTTGCAGTTTCTCCTCCTAACCTGAAGGTGGCAGCAGGGGTGGTATCGGCTGGTAAACTCACCAGGTCGGCGTTCTTTTGATTGTTTGTTTTAGTACCACTATGTATTTTCTGTTTTAAAACAATGATGGCATCCAGTATAGTTTAGTGTCTTTGTTAGCTTGTGGATAAACTCAAAGAAATAATTCGATCTCATCAACTTGATCCACTGGGTGTTATTTTTAAAAAATTGCAGTTCCTACACAAATTCATCGAGAAGATCCTGAAATCCGGAAGCTCATAATCCCAAACTAACCAATCATAAGGGAGTATTTCCGTGTAACCGTCTGTGTAGCAGGGGTGCACGTCAGGTCAGGAAGAGGAGCAAGTCGGGCCTCCGTGGAGCTACGCAGCGCCTACAACCGTGAAGCAGACGCCACACGAGTATAAAGCCGCCGGGCGGACTGAGGTCAAGATGAAGTGGCAATGAACCAACCTGGAGCATAACTACAGAGGGACTACTTACAAAACGAGACACATGTGAAACTATGAGGAACCAGAATTAGGGAGCAGGAAGTAAGCTGAATATACGAGGAGGTAAATTCTACAAAATAAAACAGGAAAAAAGACAAAAACAGCGAAGACCAGAAACTAAAGAACTGTGATGGAAAAATAAGAACTAAACCAAATTCCCACATTCACTGACAAAATCCTGATCTGCACTGCATGAAACTTTAGATGAATCTGTCCTCCGCAGAACAATGTGTTTTCTGGCCACCGCTTTAACTGACATCTTTCTTTTGAAGCAGCTTGATGATAGGCTGACATGGATCCTTACTCACATTCTTGCCATTGTGCAGAGTTTAGATGGAAGCACAGAAAGTGTATGAAAAATGATGTGAAAACTTGTGCAGCTAAGGGGAGCCATTTCTCTTCCCAAGCATTAAAATTCCATTAATCTGCTCAAGTCAACCTCTTATGAATTTTTTACTCTAAAAAGCTGGCGAGTAAACAAGGTTTTGGTAAAAAATTGCATTGAGTGGAGGTTTTTTTTATTATTATTCTTTTTGAAAGAAAACACTGCAGTTGAGTAAAGATCATGTATGAGCCCTAGTTAATATATCTAAAGGTAATCATGATAACCAAGTTGAGTGTTATGACGCAATTTCTCAGACGGAGACGGAAAAGGTTGTTTTGAAGAGCAGAGTGAATAAAAGGCTGAAACACCACATCCATACACACTCTATCCTTCCTGTGACTCTGTGACACACACTTTACGCCTCTCTTTCATCATCATCTCCCTGCAGTCACGAGGAGATTGAGCACAATGTCATTCCTCACTTGCTAAAACATATAAAAAAGCAACTGCTGGGCACGAGTGATGAAAGAAAAGCTAAAGATTGGGGCAAATGAATAGTTATGTCATTATCTGCCTATTGCAGTCCGTCCCTGCTGTGAATTGCACATTGATAATTCATCTTCGTGTCCTTGCTCCGATCAGCGGAGCAAGCTTGGATGTTAGAGGGGGGTCACCCGCCTTCAGGGCCCTCCCTCCTCATTACGGTCCAGTCTGGCGAGGGACCCTACAGGCGCTGAGGTTATACTGCAGCAGAGTCCCGCAGAGGAGTTTTGTTTAAACAGTGCTGCGCTGTATTACCCAACGTAATGGAGACTCTCCCAGATTCAACCCTCTGCAGCTCACGGATTTAAATGGGGATATCTGATTTTCAATGTCATGCATAGGGCAGGACGCCAAGGGGAAAATTGAATTCAGTAAACAGGAGAATTGGACCTCATGATGTGGAAGTAAAAGCTAACCTGTTTTTCTTGTTGTAGGCTCAGATAACTGATTTGTTAGGAGGAGGACCAGACTTTCGGTTAAAAAACAGGCAAAAATGAAGGCGCAAATATAATCATGCTGATCCATAGATAGTTATTCCAAGCTCCATCGTACAGGTACCTTTAACTCTTAAAACTCCACTAGTTTGCTGGCAATATAAGCGCCATCACTTATAATGTCAACCTTTTTTTTAGGAACAGTAGTGTGTTACTGTGATGGATAGCTACTCTTTAGCTGACCTACTAAGGTTTTCCAGACATTTCTATCCCGTCCAGGAGGTTTACAATCCAGCCACTAAATGTAGTTTTATTCAGAGACTCTATCTGGTAAATCCACAATGATCCATGATAACAACATTATTTATCACATTTCATCATAAAAACATCACCATCACTACTATGTTGCTAAGAGACCTCTATTTAGACCTGGACATGATGATGAAGCCACTTCCTGTCAGACTTTCCACCAATCAGAGAGCTTAGATTGACGGTAACGTCCAATCAGGAGCAGCCAAAGATCAACCAGTGAGCAGAAAGTTCTATGTGTGTGTTGTATGTATGGCTGTCAGGGTCATTTGAAATAAACACAATTATTATAATGTGTTTGAATATTCGACCAAAACATCCCATTAAAAAAAAGCACTATATTCTTGTGTGGTGTCATACAACTGTTCAACTTGACATTTTAAAGTCATTGTTCTGATCAGGAGGGGCCACCATCAGGGAAACACCCAGAGGTGACTTGTTTAGTTCTGCCTCCACCATCTTGGGTGGCAAGCATGTAGGTAGGTCTGCACATTTGTTCTATAACCAATGTGAAGAAAAATCAATGAGAATCTCTTTACACCTTCTTTAATAGACACCTCTCACCTCCCACAGGGCCAAGTCCGAACTTTCTCTGGCTCTAGATTCACATTCATTCCCTAATAAGGCAACATTGACAGTCTAAGTGTAGCTGAAACATTTCCACATCAATAGTTATTAACATTTCAGGTTTTTGAGAAGATGTTCAGATTTATAAAAAGGGGGAAAGGAACCGGATTTGGCTGCTTGTGGAAAATAGATTTTCATCATCATATCCCCATATGACACCAACAACCATGATCTCTTATTTTTAACAGAAAAAAAGATTAAATAATGTCAGATCTAAACTAACAACTCCCAGCTGAGAACACTTTAGACATTTCTGATTTTGAGGTTGTCAGACTTCATATGAAGGAAGACGGTTTGTCTGTTCTGTCCAACCATAGAGACTAAATACATTTTACTGGCTGGCTCAGAAAACCTCATGAATCTGTTTGTGAAGAACACGAACTGTCC
Organism: Melanotaenia boesemani; assembly: GCF_017639745.1. Taxonomy (NCBI): domain Eukaryota; kingdom Metazoa; phylum Chordata; class Actinopteri; order Atheriniformes; family Melanotaeniidae; genus Melanotaenia; species Melanotaenia boesemani. Next base: position 27,477,792 of record NC_055702.1, on the reverse strand, counting down.
TGCAGGTTTTAGATGTATCCCTGCTTCAACACACCTGACTCAGGTTAGCTGTTGGATTAATTTCTGAATTAGGTGTGTTAGAGCAGGAAATATCTCAAACCTGGAGGACGGTGGTCCTCGAGGACACGAGTTTGACATCCCTGTGCCAGATGCTAACTGTGAGTAAAAACCTAGACTGAATTCAGTTTGCTGACACATGAGCTCCCTACTCCTCTTCACACCTAAATGCCATTTTTATCATTGTGACGGCAGCCATGGCTCAGAGATACTGTGTTATTTACATCTGCTTCATTCCAAAACAATAGATATGGTTGTATGAAATAAAAGAAGAAAAAAAAAGAGAAACTGAGACCTTGTCTGTCTGACGCCTGGCCTGACAGCTCTCATATCAGTCAAGACAAATTGCACTAAATAGGGAACTTTATCTGTTTTTTAACATTCCTGCCTTGTAGACATATCTAGTAAAGCTAGCATGCTAACCGGTCTGCATGTACTGTTTTGTTGTGGCTCTCACCACCTTAAAATAAAATCGTGAGTCAGTGGAGCATCTGGTAGCCCCAGTCCAACACGAGAGGAACAACATGCATTTTAAACAGTCTCCAGACTCTCAGCTGCGTTTAAACACATGCGGTTCATAAATGAAACAGTAAGTGCAATGATGCTAAAGTTCTTTGCAAGTGACCACTGGAGAGCGAGGTGGCAGAGAGATGATTCGGCCAGGAGAGATGTCTCCATAGCTTTAGCATCAACAACCACACAACTTCCGTAGTTCCTTGTGTCACAACTGTAACACAATACAAACACAGTAAGGACATAATTCCTTATTTATTTCCTGTAGCATAAAAATCTAGTCACCAGAATAAATTATCTAAACTTAAAACTAAACTTAAAAAAGTCCCAGTTTTAGGCTGGATAGCCTCCACATTCTTTCTCCCAACTGGTACCATACCCAGCCCTGACCTGCAGATACATATTACCAGTAATTCCCCTGCAGTGGAGAAGTAACGCGTTGGCTATGGAAGTGGTAAAAGAGCAAAGGAAAAACATACATACATTTATCAACTTGTAACATTGTTTTTAGGAGATGTTGCTGCACAGAAAAAATCTCTTCAGCATTATAGAAAGGAGTGAAAAGTGACACGAGCAACAGTCACTGAGCCAGTATGGTGACCAGCACCTACGATGGAAATTCGGTCAGTGTTATTCAGTAAGAAGGTTAAGTTTGGGAATAAGTCAGAAATAAACCTCGGACATGCTTGTCCAGCTGTGGGTGGGAATGAACATGTGATGTTCCCAACCCCAGCGTTTGAACAGAGCTTCAGCTGCGTCCCTTCATGTCCTGTTGAGAGTTTAAATTTAAGGAGTTCATGTGACACCACTGAAAAGAATTTCTTATCACGTATGATTGTTTCTTAAAGACAAAGTAAAGACACCATGAGATTCTAATACAAGCAAGGAGCTTAGACTGAGACATGGAACCTACTCCAACTCAATCTTTCTGTTCTGATCAATATTTTCAGTTTTGATCAATACTGGTGGCTTGTTAATCAATGAATCAATATATTGATGTAAACTTAGCAGAAAGCCAGTAGTGTTATCAGAGCCAACCACCAGACCACTGGTGGTAAATGAGTGTTTAGTGGATTATTTCTTTATGATAACAATACTTCTTGTTAATAAATCTCATACTGCTAGAAAGTCTGTTTGTTTCTCTTTTACGTGGAGCTACGTTTGTAAGGAAAATGTATTTGTGGGATGAGCAGCAGAGCTGAGTATGTGGGCTGCACCCATGAAAACCTGTCCAAATCTTTTTTGATCCAACAGGTAAGTTTCCAAACCACGTAGTAATGGCGTACCCCAACACAGATTCAGGGATGGCTCTGTAAAAAGTCAGCACAACACTAAGACACGAAACAGTCGGCCGAGAAAATGTAGGCGCTGGTGGATTCTGAGCATGAGTCAATGATTTCAATCATTAAATCACATTATCACCATGTATGACCATGAGGCTGTGACCTCCACCTGACCTGAGGGCCACCAGCATCTCCACCATCTTCTCATTGCTGTAAGAAATAATCCACCAAACATTAGTTTTCTTACTTTTTGTGCTAAAGTCTGGTACACACATAAAACTTATTGGGCTGTTGTTGTCCTGATTTGTTCCTTCCCGACTAAGAACGGCAAACACCCGATCTTACGATCTTAAGATTTTCCTATAAAAATGATCCTGTGGTGTGAAGTGTGTTAAGACCTAATTCGTCCCGACAATCGGCTCTGAAACGGGTCATGGCCGACAATCAAAAGTACTGAACATACTTAATATTTACGACCAAAAATCTTGATGTGTTGGGAAAGCCGACGACTCCTGAATTGTGACTGAGTGGCTGGTGATGTGGAACAGAATGTAGCCAATCAAAGAGCGAGCTGACTGGAGAACAAGGAAGTAAATAAAGTCGTTCACTCCGCCTCCAGTCTGTTTTTTTTTTCACTTCTGAATTTTTCTGTTAACAATATTCCCAAGACCACCATCATTCCCTCGTCCTGTATGTCCTCTGCCATGCTCGGTGTTGTGTTTTCCGGTTGTTGCTATGATTCTTCTTCTACGTTTTTGTTAGATCCTGTTTGGTCACACGAGATTTCTGCCTCGGCAGACTAGATTGTAGATCGGTTGCAGGACAGCATCGTTATGTGTGTGTTGTTCTGTAATGAGATTATCGGAGCCACCACACACAGTACCATCAAAACTGTTAAATTCCTGATTTTTTTCTCCTCATGTGTGAGACCAGATTAAAAATATCATCCGATTAAACAAAACTTTATGTGTGTACCAGGCCTAAGTTTATATCACTGCATACTTGAAACAACTGTAGATGTAAATTTGATGATATTCTAGATAAACCAAAAGCCATATATGGACTTTAATACTATTTATAGTCAGAAATTTACAGTAAATCTTTTAACACTTTCAGTCAGCTGTACCCTGTACGCTACTGGAACCATATGGCATCTATCGGAGTGTGATGTGCATTTGAGCATCATTGATTTGTCCGTGTTGGAAGCCTTTAGTGTCTGCTGGAGCCCCCTGTGCTACGTCTGCAGACTCTTCTTCTTCTGTCTGCCAATTCACATTCGCTATGCACGCTGCTGTTCTGCCTCCATAAGCAAAATGGAGACTGTAGCATGCCGGGGGATGCTGCTTAATCTCCTCATCTCTCTGAGCATGGCAGGCAACGCAACACTCATATGATACACAGCTTCTGCTTTGTACTGACATTCCCCTGCAGATCCTCGAAGACATAAAGAAGTTTTATCATCTCTGAGTCACGCCACAGATATTGTTTTATTCACTCATCTTTATTGGAAAAGCTCAAACAGGAGGTTTATAAGTGTGCCGATTGATAAAATTAAACCTTTTCTCCTTTCTTTTAAACAGAAGCATCATGAAGCATCTTGTAGCAGCTGTAAACATCTGTCTGAGCAGACATTTCCTAACCTCTGAGGGAGTTTAACACAAACCATTTATTTCAAACAATGGAAATCTTACAGGAATACAAGCATTAGCAATTTACAGTAGCTGTTCTGCAAACACACACACACACACACACATACGACAGAGCTGCTCACAGACTAATATATAAACAGCACAGATATTGATCGGCTTGAAAGGCTTTTTTTCCCCTAATCTTTGTACTGTGCCGGGCTCAGACAGGGTATGTGACTTACATCATAATTTGTAATCCCTTCAGCACACACTATCAGTATCAATAAGAGGCCGAGGCATCCACGTTAAGATCACTGACTCCTTAATATCTGTGGAGTGTAAACTGAGCTTTGCTTCCTGAAGCGGCTCGGTGTGCAAGATGCTGCAGCTTAGAAAACACGGCGGCTTGATTGGCAGGTTGAATTCACACTGATGAGGAAGAACAAACGCTGCATATTTGGAGATTTACTGATAACTATGAAAGACAAGTAGTGTGTGTAAGTTAAAGCTGTGTTTTCTTGGTGCATAACCCACTCAGAGTGTGTAGTCGGGAGGGGAGATGGTGTGTGCCGCCTAACTGGTGACAGCTCCACAGGTCAAGTGTTTTTGCTTGGTCACCTGCTTTCAGAGCTGTTTGGAAAGGCTCATTTTCTTCCTATGCAGAGCTCTGGAGTTGAAATCTTAAAGGATCCAGCCACAGTCCACTCCAAGTAGGACCTCCAGCAGCCAACAAGGAACTAATTAGTGGGCTACGAATACATCAGCTTACATCCGTACATCCATTTAATGATCAACGAGCCAATATCATCAGTCCAAACTGAAAAACTGGCCCAAACATGGAATGCTGTGATCATTGATGACATTCTTCAGAAAGACCATGTCTCCATTTTCTTTGTTATATAAAAAATCCTTAATTTCATTTCTTGAGGAAAATTCTGATATCCTAAAACATGGTGATGATATTTTATTTTAGCTGCTTTTTGTGATTTAATCGTAGCGAAATAATAATTTCATATTGTGATACAGACGGACAGATGGATGGATGGACGGACGGACGGACGGACGGATGGGTGGACGGAAACTGGAATCTAACATGCTGGATCAAAATGACATTGCAGCAAAATGAGTGATTTCAGGAAACATCAAATGGTTAGCTATTGGATGGATATATTGCGTCCTTATCTGACTTGTGATATACACGTTCAGTACAAATAAGAAATGAGCTAAAGAGACTGGTTCACTTAATAGAATCTAAAGTCTAAACACTGAAGTTCCGCCAGACGTTTTTCCTTCCTGTTAAAGGGGAGTTTTGTCCTTTCCTCTGTCTCCGCCTCCCAGGATGGAGGACTGAATCAAAGTCAAGATCTGATGCAATCCATTTGTTTCCTTAGCTAGGCTATTATTCCTAATAACCTGACTTGTATGAACACTGATTGCATAACACTGAATTGGCATGAATTGGCAAAGTGCCCTGAGATGACCGTGAATGGAGGCTGAATAAAGAAATATCCCCTAACTTATAAACCCGGACTGTGACAATGAGGCTTACTGGTTTGTGGAGCAGGTTTGTTTAGCCTGAATTATCCTCATGATATAAAAGGTTAAATGTGATCAGTGCACCTAGTTCATGGAGAGGAAGCTGGTATTGAATATATGTGAGGGCTAAACCAAATATCGGATAAAAATAAACTGGAGCAAAAGGCTGATTTTTTCAATTATGGTGAGAAGGTTGGGCGTAACCTGATTTAGGAGGAGATGAAAAGCGAGTGTGAAAGAAAGTTTTGCTGTTGTGGGAGCGAGTGGAAACCTCTGTGACTGACAGCTTCACTCTGACCTGAGCAATTGAAAGATTTAAAGGAGGTGAGAAAAGTGACTGCACCCATCATCACAGGGTTACCGTCAGCCGAGAGGAATATTTTTCAATTTCACTCTTTTTTTTTCCATTTGCCTGGTTCTTTAAGATCCCCCCACCCTCTCTCTCTATCCAACTTTCAACTCTGTTTATCCCCTCTGCTCTCTTTCTCTTAACCTGCACTCGGCTGCCTCTGCTTTCATCTCCTGGCTTGGTCTAACTCGGACTTGACTTCCCTCCCTCTGCTCCCCTCTTCAGCCCTTCCCAGCCCATCTCCTTTCTTTCATCTTCCCCTCCTCTGCTTTCATTTCTTCTCCTCTCGTTCTTACTCTGCCTCTCTTTTCCTTCATCCTATTTCAAGTCTTCACCTCTTTGTTTACATTTCCTTTCTCCCTTTTTTCCTTTCATGTTCTTTTTCCCTTCATCGTTCCCTTTGCTCTTCATCACTTTATTTTTTCCTTTTCTTTTCCTCTACTGCTGCCTTTCCTCCTGACTGCCTCTTTCCTTTATATTCTTCTTTCCATTTATCTTCCTCCTCCTCTTCCCTACTCATGTTATCTTCATCTTGTCTTCTTTCTTCTGCTTTCTTGCTTCCTTTGTTTGCTTCCCTCATTTATTTCTCTATTTATCTCCTTTCCTTGTTTCCTTTCTTTCAATCTTTTTTCTCTCACATTCTTTCTCTCTTCATCTGTTTGTCTTTCTGTTTTCGTTCATGCTCTTCTTTCATCTGTCTTGTTATTCCCTCTATCCGTTTGTTCTCTTTTACTTTATCCATCCATATCTTTCCATCTTTCTCCCACTGGTTTCTCTCCCTCCTCTATCCACTTCTTTTTAAACTTGCTTCTTATTTCCATGTTTTTTCTTTTCTCTACACTTCTAACCCAGATTTTCCCTCATTTAATCTTTTTCAGCCTTTTCTCCTTTTTCTTCTTTTCTTTTCTTTCATTTCCTCCTTTTCTTTCTTTATCCATCTTCCCATCTTTCTTTCATTTGTTTTTATCGACTTCTTTCTGAATTTGCTCCTCATCTTCTAATATTTTCTCTTTCTTCTCTCTTCTCTTTTCTCCACTCTTCTTCTCCTGATAACTCCTCATCCTCCTCTCCTGTCAGTCAGTGGAGGGTAAATAAAGGGGAGGTTATGAGGGCCATCCTGTCTGAACCCCATCCATCACAGGAGCACTTAATACCAACAGCTGCCACTGTGAGCACTCTCTCGTGTGTGTGTGTGTGTGTGTGTGTGTGTGTGTGTGTGTGTGTGTGTGTGTGTGTGTGGATGTGTGTGTGTGTGTGTGTGTGTGTGTGTGCGTGTGTGTGTGTGTAGGATTTTTCCAAAGATCACATTAGTAATTGACAGAAGGTTTAGAAAAATGTAAATGTAATGTCTGAACATCAGCTCAGCATGTTTTTCTTCGCTCTGCTGAAACTGAATTATTTTCCTCCCCATGTCTGTGTGTGTGTGTGTGTGTGTGTGTGTGTGTGTGTGTGTGTGTGTGTGTGTGTGTATGTGTGTGTGTGTGTGTGTGTGAGTGTGTGTGTGTGTGTGTGTGTGTGTGTATTTGCAGGCCTGCTGAGCTCTTCCAGCCATTCTTGACAGTGAGCAGTAACACCACGCAGACATGTGTCCTCAGCCTTTCTCTGAACATGAACTGTGTGAGACACATTCAGAGAGACAGAGAAGGAGACTCTGGTCCTGCAGCGCTGGAGACCACTTTTCTTAAAACCGACTCCATCAAAGACTCTGCAACGTCACATCCAGGAGGTCTGCATCGTATAATACTGCAATGATGGAGGCCTTCCCTTCCCCTTTAGTCCCCTGTTCTTTTTGTCCTTTTCCACCATTTACCTTTTATTTATCCTTTCATTTCCTCTGCTTTTTTCCCTTCTGTCCTCTCTCATCAGTTTTTCCTTGTCTCATCTTCTATGCATCCTGTCCTCATCTTTCATCTGCCCTTTTCTGCCCTCTTCCCCTCTGTGCATCGTCTCCTTCCCTCTCCTCCTCTTCTGTTTCACCGCTTTCTTTCCCTCCTTCATATTTTCATCTGTTTACTTTCACTCACTCTGTTTTGTCATCTCTTTCTTTCCTTCTCTTCCTCTTGCACTTTTCTTCCCATTTCTGTTCCTTATTTCCTCTCTTTTCTCTATCTGAGGATCTGATCTGTGTGTCTACACAGAAGTGAAAATGTTGGCCTGTTATCAACTAATCAAAAGCTAAACTATCCAGAAGTAAAAGAAAATGAGTGAAACGCTGTGTACGGGGTGAATGACAGACACACTCACCGTCCACTATATTAGGTCCACCTGTTAACACAGTGTTTCTCAGTCCTGGTCCTCTGGACCCCCTGCCCTGCATGTCTTAGAAGTAACACCACTTAAAGCCTGGTACACACATAACAATTTTTTTAATCTTATGAGCTTTTTTATCTGGTGGAGACCTCACATGTGAAGATAAAAAAATCTGTTTTGATTGTACTGTGTGTGGTGTGCTTCGAAAATGACATCACAGAACAACACACACACATGACGATGCTGCCCCGCCACTCATCTAGTCAATCTAGTCCTCCGAGCCGGACAAACGTTGAAACGTAGAAGAAGAACCATAGCAACAACCGGAAAACACAGCACAGCACGAAAGAGGACATACAGGATGAGGGAATGATGGTGGTCTTGGGACTGTTGTTAACAGACAAATACAGAACTGGAAAAAAAATAACAGACTGGAGACGGCGTGAACACAAACTTTATTTACTTGTTTCCCAGCCAGCTCGCTCTCTGATTGGCTACATTCCGTACCACGTCACCATCCACGCAGTCAGAATGCACGAGTCGTCGGCGTTCCTCAGAAATCGGCTCTGAAATATTGAACATGTTCAATGTTCCCGACTGTCGGCTACGAGCCGTTTCAGAGCGGATTATCGCAACAAATCGGCTCTTAACCTCAGACCAATTGATAACTGGACAGAGGAATCTCACAATGATCGGGAATTTACTGTCCGAGGTCGGAAAGAAGCAAAATTGGGACAAAATCAGCCCAAAAATCGTTATGTGTGTACCAGGCTTCACACACCTGAATTAAATGAAATGCAAACCTCAGCTGTAAAGTTACGTAGTGTAGGTCAGAACAGCTTCAAGGTCAGAAAGTTGCATAGTGCTAGTTTAAGAAGTTGTTTTTAAAATAACTAACTAAAGAAACTAAAAGTCTATCAAATCAATTGATTCTTCCCTCCATCCTGATCTGCATGAAGAGACAGATGAGAAAAAACCTCCATCAGAACCAGAACCAGGAAGTAAAACCTCCATCGGAGCCAGAACCAGGAAGTAAAACCTCCATCAGAACCAGAACCAGGAAGTAAAACCTCCATTGGGGCCAGAACCAGGAAGTAAAATCTCCATCAGAGCCAGAACCAGGAAGTAAAACCTCCATCGGAGCCAGAACCAGGAAGTAAAACCTCCATCGGAGCCAGAACCAGGAAGTAAAACCTCCATCAGAACCAGAACCAGGAAGTAAAACCTCCATCAGAACCAGAACCAGGAAGTAAAACCTCCATTGGGGCCAGAACCAGGAAGTAAAATCTCCATCAGAGCCAGATAGCAAAGTAAGAATTAATATGTATACACATGAAGCTACTGCTGATGTTCAGTGTCCTGAGGCTGAGAAACCATATTTCCAATTTTTTTCTTCTGGGACGCTGCATCATGTTACAGCTGAGTCCCATTTTACGTATCACGCCACACGCTAGCAGTTGGATATCAACAAACTCATCGTTTTGATTGCACACCATGGATAATTCATCAAAGAAATGCAAGAGATAATTAGAATAAGAAAATAATCCATAATGACTGTTACTGGAGAAAAGGTAGGGTGCAAGGTGGATGCTTTGATGGGGAAAACCACAGTCCAAAAGACTGCCGAACCTCAGTAGCCCTTCTTTACTCGTATACCAGCAGTGACACTAGGCTGAACAAGTTCCAAACTTCAGTTTCCCTGGTAACATCTAGTTTTTATTTGGAACGTCAAAAGATCATTTTCTGCAGAGACAGAAAAAAAAGTTTTCAGCCTTGTGGGCTCTAAGAAATCAAGTAGAGATAAAGTGTCAGTGTGGAGAACCTGTGTGGACTCTCCGCTATGGAGGGAACTTCTGCCTTAGAGAAACAAATAAATAAATAACTTTAAGCCAAACTGATGCAATGTGTTATCTGTTCCAGTCATGGGAACCTCAACGGTTAAATTCACAGTAGAAACAGCAGCAATAACACCATTGTGTACTAAAGTGGAAAAAATATTGGAGCGGCGATGCAGTGCAGAGGCTAATATTTCACTGTGAAAGGGTGGGGAGGTTTCCGCTAGGGCCAGGTCGCTTCAGCTAGCTGCCGGCTCCCTGTGTGCAGTGCTGGCTGTCATAAACCGTCTCCTGCAGGCTGGTGGCATTCATCCTACCTTCAAGAGCCTTTCTCATCAAATGTAGAGCAGCAGCTCTGAAAAATTTAGGTGTCAAATTTCTACCAACAGAGCAGAGGCTGAAATTCATTCTCCTTACACAAGCCTGCCGGTGACAAACCGTGCATTGCCCTGCCACTGGTGTGTATTAACTGGTTTTCAATCAGTGATTGCCACTTTGTTATCTACAGTGTTATACAAGCTGCAGGTCAATTAGATCCTTCCATTTAGTTCAGCTGAAGAAGTAATATATATAGAAAAACACTTGAGGGGATTTTTTATAACATTGCTTTAGGACTTTGTGGCAAAAATTCTTTAATTGCTGCTTAGTTATTGTTTCAGTGGGATCGGAAAATGTTAATCAGCTGAATGGAGACTGCTGGATGCAGATCAAACGAGGCTGTGGGGATGAGAAAACAGCAGATTAAATAAAATTCTGGTGATGAGCAGCTGTGACAAAGCACTGCTGCTTCAGAGAAAGCATCAGGATGTGCAGATGAATGATAAGGGCTGATAATTAGAGTGGATACTTGCACTTTTAAGATCAAGAGCTGTCTTCCATGCTTCGTTAAGACTCCAAAGCACCATGATATCTTATTAAAATCAGAAGTGAGGCTGGCAAAGCAGCAGGGCTCCAAATTGTTTCAGCTAACATGATGTTTAAGACGTTAATTTCTATTGATTTATGACTCTTTTTAAATCTTCTTCAGCACAATAAGTACATGTGTTAAAAGAGCATCACAAATTTCTCAAACAAGCAGTGATGGAGGCTGGAGGGTCTGCTGGCAGATTTACACATGACTTAATGTACAGTGACCCTAATTTACCAAAAACGATTCAAACAAAAGAGAAAAAAAGCCTGTTAGAAGGAGCTAGGTATTTAACCAAATCCCGGTGTTTCTTTAAAGATGAGTGTACTAAGTGGAGATCACAGAGAGCAGAAAGCTGGACAAGGGAACACGTCATCACACCCTAATCTAATCTGAGAAAAAATAAATGTGTTCACCAAATATCTACACAAGGATCGGCAATATCTGTCTCAGGGCAGTGCACGGGGCCAAATAGCATCATGTTTTACTTTGCTCTTTGACTTTTGATGTCTTTCTAATTGTTTTAATAACAAATGGGTATTGTGCAATATTTTTATGATTTCTACTGTGTGGTTGAATGTTTGTTGCTGTTTTACAATACAATTTTTCTACGGGGACAGTAAACTGTATCACTTTGTATTGTAGTGTATCATTTCCTTTGGGTTGTACTGTATCGTATCGTGTTGTATCGAATCGTGTTGTATTGTATCGTGTTGTATCGTATCGTGTTGTATCGTATCGTGTTGTATCGTATTGTGTTGTATCGTATCGTGTTGTATCGTATCGTGTTATATCGTATCGTGTTGTATCGTATCGTGTTGTATCGTATCGTGTTGTATCGTATCGTGTGTTGTATCGTATCGTGTTGTATCGTATCGTGTTGTATCGTATCGTGTTGTATCGTATCGTGTTGTATCGTATCGTGTTGTATCGTATTGTGTTGTATCGTATCGTGTTGTATCGTATTGTGTTGTATCGTATCGTGTTGTATCGTATCGTGTTGTATCGTATTGTGTTGTATCGTATCATGTTGTATTGTATCATGTTATATTGTATCGTGTTGTACTGCATCGTAGTGTCATACCGTATAGTGTTGTACCATACTGATAAGTAACCTGCAGAAAACTCTTAAATATCTTGTATTTCTGAAAAATACAAGATATTTGAAGGGATTTTATGGGGCTAAACTGATAACCAACCAATAAGTAATAGCGTATTACATCACTTACCTTTCTTGGATTTTTTTTTTTTTTTTTTACATAACTGACTTTTATTTAAAGGCGTAATTTCTTATGGATACTACTTAAATCAACCAAAAAGTAACTGAGATAGTACCTGAGTTACAGCAATGCTAAACTAACTACTGGCCAAAGAAAGTAACAATCATTACTTAAAAAAAAAATTGTTGAAATGTTGTTCCTTTAATATAACTTTAAATTCAACTGCATGTTTATAATAAAACTGAGTATTGGCTGTGATTAATGAATAAAATGAAAATCTAATAGAATAAAGTCCTAACAAAAAACATTGAACACTAATATGTACTTTGATTCTTTGGCTGGCATGACCCTGTCCCCTTTTTTTTTATTGGAGAAGTGCCGCACAAATACTTCCAACCAAAGACTTTGTTTCTGGTCATAATAAACATTTCACAAAGTGTTCTTACCGTTTATCTATTTTGAAAACTCTTCTTTTATATTCTATGGATATACCATTTCTGGTCTTACTAGTCTCTTGGCTGTTTGCCCTCTGATTCGCTTAACATGACATTTTATACTTCCTTAACCAATCACCATCGCTTATGTAGTTTTTTTTTTTGTTTGTTTGTTTTGTTTGTTTGTTTGTTTTTTAGTCCTTAGTCCCCAGTCAGATGAGGGCAGCTTTTGTGTGATTAATTACTGTAAAGATAAAAAAAGTAGCACCGTTTATTTAAAAGCCATTATTCCCATCCCTGCTGAAATATTGTCGTATATCAGAGGTGAAACCTTTCGGCCTAGCATTGTCCTTCTACTGCCACCTCTCTCTTCCCATGTGAGCCATCTCACGGCACTCGTGAGCCGCTAGGACATGGCGCTTTGGTACAATTGTCCCTCTGCGGGGTTGTAACCCTGCTGATACTCCCCCAGTGGGAGCGATTTGATGGGGCAGCGCTGCACAGTTCGGAGCAGCGCGGCGTTCCCCATGTTATATCCCACCTCAGGCTAGTAAGACAGTATGTGGAAAAGGGGGGGAAGAGCTACATTGAGCATTGAGGGCAATTTTAAGGCAGAGAGCCACGTGAGAGCTTAGAGCGACACAGCAATGCTTTATGGAGTTAATGTTGGAAGAGTGAAGACTCTCTGGATTTCAAACATAGTAATTCCAGCTTTATTTGGCCATTTTTCCCCCACATGGATCCATAATGTGAGTCCTTATTGTTGTTGATCGGGATTAAAATGTTTAACAGCCCGCTAATGCTGTATTTGTAGAAATAATCAGGATGAGTCTTGCAGCTAATTCTATTAGTCATTGTTGTACATCCAATAATTATGGTAATTTAAAGCAAATTAAATCTCTGACATGATTCAAAGTGGAATTAAGAACCTTTTAGTGAATATTCACAGTATTTTCCACTAAGTTTAGGGGAATTTACTCCATTGTTTTCATTTGAGTTATTCATGGAAACAGATGTTGTGAAACAGCAGGAAGCCATTTTAGATACCAGGTGGCATTTATTAATTTTCTCTTATCCAAAATTCAAAAGTTAATTATACCAATTTTCTACTTTACTGCCATGTTTGTTTCCCAAACTGTCTCTTTTTATTTATTGATCATTAGCAGTATTGAAATGGATCATTTTTAAAGGAGATGCAATGTAGAAGCCCCCACAAGCACTTTTACAAATCTTTATTTCTGTTTAACTCCTATCACAGTCACAGACCTGGAATTATTGCAGGAAGGAAGTGAACGTCCCCCACGTGAGGCAACCTTTTATGAGCTGCATATACTGTAAACACCTAAAAATGTGTTAAAACTTATACTTACAGGCATTTCAAACAAAATGAAAATTACTGGAATACTTTGAATCAAGCTTCAAAAACCATCACTTTCAACAAAACTGGTGAGACATACGTCTTTAGCTATAATCTTTGAGCTTTCAGCAAAGAAAACCCAAAATGACATTATCAGAAGAAGAAAGGGGAAAAAAAGGGAGAAAGAGCAAGAGATAAGTCAAGAGTCAACATCAGATTGACTTTTGTGGTCTGGAAAGAGCTCAGAGAAGAGACAGGATGAAGGTGGATCCTGAATTAACCCTCACTGAGCACCACAAAGAGGAAATCTGACAAAGTTCAGTGGTGATGCTTTAAACTACATTTGGTGACAAAGCTGCCACTGACTGCTGATTTGTGCATGGACCTTGTTTTGGTTACTTAACTCTCTTAGGTGCTAGCTCACCTGAAGAGATTGCACTGGACCTAATTTGTACCCATTTTCTTGAAGGGGTTCTGCAGGTTCTTGGCTCACATTTTAAAGCGTTGATACCTCCATCAAAATGGAGGTTGTCAGTTAAAGATTTTGATAAATTTTTGATTAAATGTTTCAGGAAATTGCTGATTTGGAATGAGGAATAAGTGGTTAGATTTTGGGGGTGATCCAGATCACTGTCCGGATCCAGGCATTTTCTTTTTTTTTAATTTTTTTTTACAGGCACAAATATCAACATCCATGAACTTTGTCACATCAGGGTCTTTTGCTGGTGAAAACAAAAGGTTGCTAAACATGACATTATTGGATTTTCATCATTGATCCTCATACATTTTTTTTTTTTTTTTTTTTTTTGTAGTTTCCTTTAAATATGCTGAAAAGCTTTGCTGTGGTTGGCTGCTATAAACATAGTTATTTAACAGACAACAAGAGATCATTCTTCGAACTACCAAAATGACACAAAAGCCCAGAAACATGTGATAACCGACTAACAGCTATCGAGTGTGTTAAGGCTCATGACCTTGGAATCCTTCAAAATATTCAACCGTTTGTTCAGATCATTTTGTGACTGGTGAGCGAAACATTTATTATGACATGACTGTTTAATTTGTATAAATGCCCAAAAATAAACCTGAAAGATCTGGTTACAGTAACAATAAACATCTGTTGGTGGTTTTTGTGAAGTTCTTAATGTTTCTTGTTAGCAGCTCTTTCACAGTGGGATGGAGTAAAAGGTAATTTGTTCAGTCCTATGGCCATTAGCTTCAGCTCATATCTTTTTCTAGCCTTGAAACTAAGGGGATCGATATAACTGTACAATATTTTGGATAATTTTCTATTAAAAACCAATGGCAAAAATTTAAAACTATGAGAACAAATTGCTTCAACACAGATGCTGGTCTGATGCAGGGTTTGTTTCACTGGAAAGCTGCTCATGGTCACGTGACCACCAGGATGTGACGTAGGTTTGCGCCTGTCCATGGGGAGATAGGGATCATTTTACCTTTAGAGCTTCTAACTCAAAACCTAATGCCCACAGTCATTGCCAAGGAAAACAAAATACAATGGCTTGGCAGAGGTCTGCACCCTCTTGAGTGCTTCTAGTTTATAGTATTTTCCTGGTGTTTGACAGTTTGGTAAATTAACACCACCCTGAGTTGCTACTAACGCATCACCATCATTAGCTGGTTAAAACAAAGCAGTTGCATATTAAGCCGACAGTCACGCAAACTATTACATTTTTAAAATAATTGAAAACCATTCCCATTATAAACATAATGGGACAGTTCAAAATTAGATGTAGTTTTGATTTCTGGAAACATAAAAGGGCAACAACCGTTTCCTGTTAATGAAGGCAAACTTTATGGCAGATTCTCATGAAAAGGTATCTTCTGGAAAGTTTTACCGCTACACATTTTATTCTTTGCAGGACTGAAATGTAATGGGAGCTCCAACTAGATGAGAGATAGACTCTAGGGTGGGCTATAAAATCACTTTAATCCTCCTAACATTTCTACCATCAACAGCCCCCCTAGGTACACTCTAATCTAAATACCCACATTTCCCCACAAACCGCATTGCTTCTATAGTATTCATGCATCC
This sequence comes from Melanotaenia boesemani, assembly GCF_017639745.1. Lineage (NCBI taxonomy): Eukaryota > Metazoa > Chordata > Actinopteri > Atheriniformes > Melanotaeniidae > Melanotaenia > Melanotaenia boesemani. The sequence goes on along the minus strand of NC_055702.1, from coordinate 27,462,367 downwards.
ATAATATAACCATACAATTTCTTTAAAAATGTGATGGCACTCAGCCTGAGGCGTTCTGAGGCCCTCAGCCTGTAAATCAGTCTATTCTCTTGTACACAAGGCCCCTGTTACACATTTGAAAGAAAGCAATCATAAACCGGCACTATACAGTAAACGGCAAAATACCAAGGAGGTTCATAAGTCTTCAGGTTCATAACGTTCAGGCCAGCCAGACTGACTTCACCATATAGTCACAATCATCATAAGTAGAGAAAGAGACAGAGGCAGAAAAAGAGATGCAGATCTCAGAGGTAGATGCATGCAACTGACACTACATGCAGTCCAATTTATCTCCCAAATGATCCCACATTACCGAGCAGCACATCATCAGAAATGTGTGGCTATGCTGAAACACTCAAGCAATGTGCAAGCCATTAATTTTTGACTTCAAGGTTAAACCAACTGCACAAGCTGGCCTCAGTGTGTGTTTGGCAACACACAGTAGGAGTGAAGACATGAAATGCAAAAGAAAGCTCAGCTCTGAGAGCTGCATTTTAATTAGGGATACTATTTGTGAAGGGTAGGCAATTGATTACTGTCAGAATACTGTGGAGAAAAAGGTACGCATACTTTGTGAAAAGATTCTAAAAAGATGTGAAGTTAAACCACATGTCTTATGAGGTTTGGGGGAGCAGTAGATGGATCACCTGAAAGTCCAGATGCATCCCTCAGGTCGGGATTCAGGTCTTTGCTGGCTTTGTTTCTAATCATCTGCTGTAGATAGTTTTTTAGGCCTGACACTTCTTCTTTTGTCCTCCATTTGTACATTTGCATCAAATTTTTAATCACATACACACAAAGTTGCTGACATGCCAGATTTTAGCTAATAGCTCTTTGAGAATCACTTTGTTGCTGCAGAACTTAATTTCTTCAGTTAGGTGTCCTTTCATGCTGAAATTATTCATAGGTCGGTATCGAGCAGCTTAGCAGACAAAGAACAAACATATTTGTCCAAAAATGATGGTGTACGAGGACTCAACTAAAACTTACACACAAAGCAGGAAATGTCCTAAGAAAAACTTTGAAAGACTTCAAAAAGCTGGAGAACTACTCCTCAAGACCATTTAAAACAATTGCCAAAAAGACTGTCTCCATGGAAACAAAGTGTAAAGGTGGCCCTAATTTGAGCAAAATACTTGCCATTAATGGGAGTTTGCTCCTTGTCCAAGCAGCAGGTCTAAATAGGCAGGTCTGTCAGACTGAACCAGCCTATTTAACGCAGGTAAATGTGAAAGGAATTTAATAAAGATCACCAAAGCCTAAACAGCGCATAGAGACTTGGAATAAAACAAGAAGACTACACAAGGAAGCTGTACTAACAAAGGGTATAAATAGAGGGAGCGACACATGGGGGTAATGACAGAACACAGGTGCAATCCCATGATGGCGTAAGCAGAGGAAGGCATGACACAGTCTGTTTCTCTGCAGATGGTAGAGGCTTTCTAAACAAATTATTTGAGGAAAAAACACATTTAATTTGGCTCGTAAAGCTTGTTCTGACAACATGAATCCTTTTCACACACATCTTGGATCTCTCAGCAGAGAAATTGTATTTATTTAATACAATTTAATGGTGGACATCAACAACTCTCTATATGTCCAAATGTGAAATGTGGTCACAATATCGTCCCCATCTGTTCCTGAGTTATGGCTTTGAATAAGACCCAGAAAAGTGTTAGTTTCTGACAGAGCATCATGATGTCATTGTGAAGCTGACCTTTTCAAACTGATTTCTGTGTCAGCTGTAATGAAATTCTGTCCGGCCGTTTCTGATATACTGAATTCACAAGAATGGTCAGTGACCTTTTACCTTTGACCATTAAAACCGACTCAGATCATCATTCAGCCCATATTTGATGAAAATCGCAAAGATTGAGAGCAGACAGACTGTCCAGGTGATAAAGTTCGACTGCAGCTCTGCGTCCTTTTAAAGGTCCATTCTGTGACAGTTACTGACATCTGGTGATAAAAATGGGTATAACTAGGACTTCAAGCACAGTTGTAAATGTACGGTGGCTGTCAGTGGCCAAAATTCTTTCCACCATAAACATGTTTTCATGTGTGAGTGGATCCAGTGGCCTCAGGTGCAGCGAGGACTGCACTACAGGTAACTACTTCAACACTGTGTACATGTGCACTGTCTTCTTCTATGGTCCCTTTAAGGCGCTACTTGTCCCAAGCAGGTGCTCTAGCTCCCATCAAACAAAGCTGGTCCTGCAGTTTTTAAAGCTCAGATGGTTCTCACTTCACAGAGTTGTTTGTCCATTCAGAGACACCGTAGTAAAAATGGTGGCAGCTGCCATGTATGTGGACCCACGGAAACACACTTTTTAATGATGTGTTACAGTTCTCTGTCATTGACCTTTAATTTTGTTACACACTGCAACTTTAAATGTCTAATCAAGCTTCTCATGAGAGCTGTATTTCCAGTATTACAGTTTGTTTTTTTTTTTTCAAACCCTGAAGTGGATCTAAATTTAATTCTGTGAATTCACTTCAAAAGAAGTGCTATCAAATCATTTAAAGAAAATACTTTCAAAATTTGTAATCCAGTTACATTATCTCAGTCTTCATTACAGTAAAAGCTTATTAGCTAACTTGAATGGAGGCTCTTCCTGTATATGCTATTTTTGGTCCTTTGACTTTCTAATAAGTTTAAATAGACTTTAACAGCACAGCAAGTGTGGAAAAATTTTAATAATATAATTTTCTTTGCGTTTTTGTATTGCCACGTTAATTAAAGTCATGAGGCACAAACTAATGAGGGCATAAATTAGATTAAAAAAACACTTATTATGTGTGCTGCTGTAGTGAAATGAGCCCATGTTGGAGACACAGTACAATTATAAATAGTTGAGCTATTGAAACATGTTTGTGCCGCAGGAAGAAACGCATCAGTGAGGGAGGCTGATGAAGGATTGCAAAGCTTTTAACCCCGACTTAAGCAGTTAAACGTTCAGACACTGCCAAGGAGCACAAGGTGAGGGAAGAGGGAAACGTGAAGCAGCACTTACAGCCATCTGACCTTTACCAAATTTAAAGCTAATTGAGAGCGCTCTAAAAGGATAAGCAAAGGTCAGTCGGAGTGATACGAGCTTGAGAATGTGATTTCATCTATTTTGCTAACCCCGGGGTGCAAGTGTTCCAAGATGGCAGGCCACAGTTTCCGACCTCCGCAGGGAGACGCTTCAGCAAAGCTAAATAAGCCATTAACAGGTGAAAAGAAGCAGAGGGCTCAGAGCTCTGCTGGCATTACTGTGCCACAGCTGAGTGGAGCTTTACACTGGTAATATTGCTTTTCCCATGGAGGGAGAAAAATAATTTCCATATCAATTTCTACAGAATTGTTCCGGCTGCCAATCAAAACACAGAAAGTCACAATTTTTGTTAAGAACCCCCCACAACTCGATAAAATATCTGAGAAGTAGATTGCACAGGCTTTTCCAGAGCTGCTGCACTGATTCTCTCTGTGTGGAGTAACTGAGGTGTGGGTGAAGAAATTAAAGCTATATAAGGCCAATTCTACCAGATTGCTGAATTAAGGGAGTATATCGTTACTCCGATGTGCCCCAATGTGCATTTCACTGGAATCTTTTATCACCTCCCACACGGTCCAAGCAGACCGGGTTCAATAAGAATATGTTCCATCAATATTATTTTTCTCTGCACCATTAAATTGGTCTTCATTTGCAGTGAAAGGCCTTTCCGTTTCATATCCCAGCTGTGAATTCCTACTGGCTGCAGAACAAGGCAACTAGGGCTGGGAATTCTCTGCTGGACCGCAGGAGGATCATGAATGGTGTTTAACTGCTCCAGCTGTTGTACGCTGGTTTGTAAAGCAAGTGTGCCATGAAGACCTGCTAAAAGAGATCGCTGAGATATAAACGGAAGTGTAGAGATGATGATTCCAGAGGGGAGGACGAACAGGCGCTTATTTATGTATGTCTGGACTAGCCAGTGAGGCTCTTGTGTTTGCTTTGAAAAAGAGACGCCTTTACTCACTGTGTACACACACGACAACACACTACATCCCTGAGTTAGCTTGCATCTCTGCTTCAGCTCCCTGGGGCTTTACTCTTAACCTCAGCCTTCAACACAACAAGGCAACTGTAATCCTCAGCAAGCAGTTAAAATTTTAAAATTCACTTTCAAGCTTCTATTGCTGCCCTGATTCAGAGAGCTGCTTCTACCCCTTACACGAACATGGCTGTAACTAAGGTGGAAGTACTTTCACAAAGGGAGGCTCTTGTGGCAACATCAAGACAAGTAGATGTGTGTTTTAGTGGGCATTTTATTTTTTATTTATTTTTTAATATAAAAAAAGAATGTAAAAGAACATGGTTTCCTTGTAAAGAGAATGTATGTTAGTCCAAACTGTAAAGGTTTACTGACTCTTCTGAAGTAATGATTTTATCTAAACCCAACCAGGAAGTCAGGAAAGAGTAAAGTCCTGTCATGCCTCTCTGACAGAATGCATGCCGACCTTAATCTCTAGTTCAAGTTCAAGTTCAGTTGATTATATTGTCCCTTATGAGGAACTTAGTGTACAGACAGGTCCTCACAAAGTCAAAATATCACACAATAAAATCCACTCGGAAGAGATAAAAACACTAAAATGAAAATTAAAAAAGGAACAATATCCCAAATGACCCAAAATGCTCAAGATAAAACAAAAAATTAATAAAAACACTGCGAAAAAATGATCATTTAGTATAATAATAAAAAGAAGAAAATCATCTGTAGCTGTTTAAAGATGCTATTACACGTGGAGTTTTTCAGTCTGTTTTTAGTGTTGTGGTGTAGTGGTTCTTAATGTAGGAAGCTGTAAAATCTGACAATCACCAGAATCAGAATACTTTATTGATCCCGGAGGAAACTGTGTGCTCCATACCAAATAAGAGAGGATAAGATAAAGATCAAAATCTAAATAGGAAAAATGACAAATTACAGTTACTAATATCTATATAAACAGATCCAGGATAAATCCTGCAGTGAGTACTATCTACAGCAGGGCTACTCAATTCGGTCCTACGAGGCCGCAATCCAGCAGGTTTTCCATGTATCCCTGCACCAACACACCTGAGTCAAATTAATGAGTCATTGTGTAGAACCTGATTGGCTGTTAGAGCCACCTAATTTGACTCAGGTGTTGTTGGTGCAGGACCCTCGTAGGACCGAATTGAGTAGCCCTGTTCTACAGTATCATCAGTATGATAGACAGTAAAATGTAAATGTAGTGCAGAGTGTAAATGTATAACAGTGGATGTTGCTGCTATATGGAGGAGTTGTACAGTGTGATGGCTGCAGGTAGGAATGACTTCCTGTGTGGTTCAGTGGAGCATTGAGGTGGTATCAGTCTCTCTCTGAACGTACTCCTGTGGCTGGTCAGCAGGTTGTAAAGCTGGTGGGAGCTATTGTTCAGTATTGTCTTTATCATGGACAACATCCTCCTCTCCGACACCACCGTCAGAGTCCAGCTCCATCCCACCACGTTACTGGCTTTGAGGCTCTACAACGCATACGCGTGGTGTCAAAATGCAGCCAGCTTCAGGGTTCATTTCAATATATGGAGAGAAAAATATGTCAGAAAAACATAGTAACTACAATTTAGAGCTAAATTATAAACATGTTTAGCAAAGTTCATGTTTTCTGAGGGTTAAAGAAAAGAAAGTCAGTTATTTGTAATTACAGTGACCAACGTGAAACTGTTCTAAGTTTACTTAATACAATACAAAGACACGGATCTAAAAAAAAGAGCATCCAGTTTGCCGCTTGCATGCTGTGTGGACAGCTTGGGTGGATTTGGGTTGGTAAATATGATGAAACATATTTCAGATAGATCCTTACCTTTAATTCAAGCCTGTAAATAATTCTAACTGTAAAACCAGTCCAAAGCAGCCTAACAAGATGTCCTCCAGTCTGATGTTCCTAATTGTTAACCAAGTATTTGGATTCAGAAGAACATAGATATTTTACATATAAATGACTACACACACCTGCAGCTGTTGTCCAAGGAACACAATCTCAAGATAATAACTGGCCTGATATGCAGATGCAAAACAAGATGGAAAAGGTTGAAAGAACAGTGAGTCTATCTGTCAATCACAAAAAATACATGACATAATTTGAAAGGACAAAGAGGAATGAGGAAGTAAAACTGCTGCCGGCGGCAAGGTGGCTCAATGCCATCTCAAATATGTGCTCCAACGTCAAGCCCAGGCGCACACGGTGAGTGTATGCAGAGAAATCAGTATTCTGCGGGAAACTTGTATGCATCAAAGTGCTGTTTGGAGGCTTACCTGGAACAAAGCTCCCCTGCACCACCTCCTTGTATGCCCACCATCCTTCATGAATCTTCGGCGGATTTGGTTGAGCTGAGAGATGAAGAGAAGAAACAGAAACAAGGATATCAGTTGCTTACATCTGACTTACATAGACTAGTCACTGTCCTGCAGCTTTCCAGCACACTAAGACTGAAACCTCACACTTCTCCAGATCAGTGGTTCCCAACCTCTTTTCCTCTGGGACCCCCTTCATGCAAATACTAAAAAGCCGTGGACCCCCTGCCCCACCCGGTGCTGAAAGCATGTATGTTTTATGCTTTCAAAAGTGAGATTATCACCATAAATACTGTATTCTGGCTTAGTCCTGTCCTTCTATTAAGTTAAATTAACAACATGTAGCCTTACTTCTTTTTATAAAATAGGGACAATGTGGACATTACTCACAATAGCTCTGAATGTTCTAAGCCTCGGGGACCCCCTGAGCTCTTTAGGGGGCCCCAGATAAGGAACCACTGAGGATATCTACCCACCCACCCAGCAGGAAGCTTCAGCAAACAGTCTCTGGACATGGCTCCGAAGGAAATGGAAACTCGTGGAGAATTTAACCTCTTATTTCAGAATTAACCAACACACACACACACGCACGCACACACACACACACACACACACATACACACACACTCACGCTAACTACATGACTTCCTGAGAGTTGGAGACATGCATCCTGTAATGGTGTATGAGCTGGAGAAGAAATCCCCAGATTACAGCATGGTGATACAGTAGAATTGAGGTGAGGAAAGGTCTTGGCTCAAAGAGAGAGTTTTGACTGAGAATTACCCACTGAGACTTTGGGATATTGCTTTTTACCCCCTCCTTCCGGTTCATTCACCAAACACAAAAAAGCAGGGTTTAATCGCAGGTCCAGAGGTTGCCCTGCTTGCTTGGCTTTGATGGAAGTTGAGTTGACTGAACTACCCTCTTCTCTCTGCTATCCACTCCCCACAGCCTCGCTGCAGTAACGCTGCAAAGCAGGTTCAATTACAGCGGGGTAGGCTAGCTGGGCACGGTCCAGGAGAGGCTATTTTCCAAAGCTCTGCAGCCACAAATTGAAAAGTTGGGTGGGGTGAGGCAGCAGCGATGTTCCTCTGAAGAAAAACAACTTCCCGTTTCTTAACTTCTTTCTTAATGTGTTAAACACTTTCTCACTTTTTATACTAAATTAACTTGAATGAAGTTCTGTCCTTATTGAAAGGAGCACTTCGCTGCTCCGGCCACATAAGCAGCAGCAACAGAACTTCCAAACCACCACAGGTAGGCTGGCCCCCTGCCCAGAGCTCCTGGCCCCTGGCAAGGAATCCACTTACTCTTCAGCACAAGATCATTTATAAAGTTCAGATACAGTCAGTTTACTAAAAGTTATCCAACTTACAAAACTTTCCGGACACCTGATTGTAAAATCAATGCCATCCAATGTTGCCCCTTTCAGTGGTGAAATCATGACAATAGTAAGTTAAAAGGAGGGCTGAAGGGCAGTTATTGTAATGATCTCCATTTACTGTAATGTTATTTTAAACATGAAGCTGTGTGGGACATGAGGACAGTTACCACGACCTCATGCTCTGGCTGAATTCTTCTGGATACGATGATATCAATGCTAAATCTTTGAATCCAGTGGTGGATAAAGCTTCAGATATCACTCTTATGTCTTCAAGTGTCATTTCTGTTGGTAGAGTTACAGCCAAAATACTGAAAAAATCCTTAAAAAAAATATTCAAAACTTGAAATATTTCATGACAAAATTGTGTAAAGTTCTAATGGTGCCTGAAAACTTTTTCCACCACCGTACAACAGCTTCGAAACTAATTCCACTTCCTACTAGATAACGTGCAGGTTTGTTCTTCTATCCATTTTCAATTCTTACTTTATCTTATACACTTATACAGTCAATATAGAATCACAAGTTAAGCTTCTTTTGGACAATGGGAGGAAGTCATTCCTGCAGGGGGAACATGCAACGTCTCGATTAAAAGCAACCTGATTCTTCCAGGAATCTAACCACCGAGCAGCCCAGCACAGGTCACCGTGTCCGCTCTGCAACCTGATTCTTCCAGGAATCTAACCACCGAGCAGCCTGGCACAGGTCACCGTGTCCGCTCTGCAACCTGATTCACCCAGGAATCTAACCACCGAGCAGCCCGGCACAGGTCACCGTGTCCGCTCTGCAACCTGATTCACCCAGGAATCTAACCACCGAGCAGTCCGCCACAGGTCACCGTGTCCGCTCTGCAACCTGATTCACCCAGGAATCTAACCACCGAGCAGCCCGGCACAGGTCACAGTGTCCGCTCTGCAACCTGATTCACCCAGGAATCTAACCACCGAGCAGTCCGCCACAGGTCACAGTGTCCGCTCTGCAACCTGATTCACCCAGGAATCTAAACACCGAGCGGCCAGCACAGGTCACAGTGTCCGCTCTGCAACCTGATTCACCCAGGAATCTAACCACCGAGCAGCCCGGCACAGGTCACCGTGTCCGCTCTGCAACCTGATTCACCCAGGAATCTAACCACCGAGCAGTCCGCCACAGGTCACAGTGTCCGCTCTGCAACCTGATTCACCCAGGAATCTAACCACCGAGCGGCCAGCACAGGTCACAGTGTCCGCTCTGCAACCTGATTCACCCAGGAATCTAACCACCGAGCGGCCAGCACAGGTCACAGTGTCCGCTCTGCAACCTGATTCACCCAGGAATCTAACCACCGAGCGGCCAGCACAGGTCACCATGTCCGCTCTGCATATTGATTCACACAACTCAATTAATGTACATTTTTATTGTGTTGCATCTTGTGTCCTTTCTATTTATTTATCTTTATTTATTTTGACATGAGAGCTGCTACCTCAGTTACCATGTGTAATGACAATAAAGTGGATTCTGATTCTGATTCATATGTTGTTCATTCAGTGTGACATCAGAATTACTGTAGTGCACAAACATCCACCAGGGGGCAGAAGACAAGTCTCAGTAACAGGAGTTAGAGCAAAGTTTTTACCATGAAGTAGGTCTCAGAAACTGTACGTATCAGATTCGATAAATCAGGTGCTACATGATGTCCGGACTCAGATAGAACCCGCTTCATTTCTCTCTATTTTCACGTTGATGCCTCCATTTTTGAAGTGGGATAAGCAGCTTGAAAACTACAGGAAAGGGCGGAAATGACGCATGTTTTCCAAGAGGGAGCCTTTTTCAGTCAAAAGTAATGCTGCCAAGATTTTCTCTTTTTTTATTTGATTCTAGAAACAGCAGTGTTTCAGTGTTTGTATAGTTATTGTGCACTAAATAAAAAGGGGATTTAAAGATTCTTAAATGATGTTGGTTTGCAAGAAATCATCTTTCCTTTATATCCACTTTCCTTCCAAAAACAGCTGTCTTCACATTTCATATTTTTCATTCAACATAAGAAAAACAAATGCAATTTTATATGATCAATATCCCAAATTAACAGGCAGAACCTAAAGAGACTAAGGAAAGCACCTCTTTAACAGCAGTTAATATAGAAAAGTAATTTGTTTCAATGTGAGTGGAAATGATGGTATCGGGGGAGTTAAACCCCCGCCGTCTGTCTGAAACCAACTGTGCTCCGGATGAAGTCACGCTTGTGTTCAGCAGCTTCCGGGCTCACTGTCACATGCTCCGATATGAAGAGTTGGGATTAGCATTTTATCCAAGGATGCAATAGATTATTTCCTTCTTACTGGTCTTGTGTACCGGCCCATGAAAGATTAAGAGGATACTGACAAAGTTAGCGTATAGGTGGATAAGTCCTTTAGTTAGATGAGGTTTCCACACTGACAGGTGAGCTGTGTCTGCAGTTCTTATTTAGAGCAGGGAAATGTAATTGTTTTAGAGCGCAGTTGTTATGAAACTTCACCGTCTTGTGATATCTATAGCTGTTTGGATCGTCTCCATAGCAACCTTGTTCAAATCTGCATTGCAGTGTTTAGCATTTTAGTTGGTGAAGCATTCTCAAGAAACATCACAAAAAAAGCTTCTCCATTTCACTCACACAGATGGTTTTATTTTTTATTTATTCATCTTGACATGTTTAGGTTTAGGAGTGAAGAGTTATGGTTAGATATACGGTTAGGGTTAAATGACACAGGGTGGAAAACTAAACATGAAGACCTCGGGGTTCCTATCATGTCAAACAGGAAACAACAGCCTTTGGATACTTTCCTGTCTACCAGTCTAACTGTGGACTCTTGCACTTCTGTGTATAAGGGATGTAAACAAATACACAAATAAATGTTTGCTGGTAAACTGATGGCTGAAGGTTGGGTTCCTGCGTATTGGCTCTGCTTTTAAAGGTACAGTGTGTAAGACTTACCAACATCTAGTGGCAAAGATGGGCTTAGAAATTACTTCGAATGTGAAGTACAGTAGTGGGTGTCAGCGCCCAAAATTCTTCCAGACATGAAGATGTTTCCATGTGTGAGTGGATCCAGTGGCCTCAGGTGCACTGCAGGTGACTCAACATTGTGTACATGTGTACTGTCTCCTTCTGTGGTCCTTTAAGGTGTTGCTGATCCAAAACGGTGCAGCTCTTAGCAAACAAAGCTGGTCCTACAGTTTTTAAAACTCAGATGGTTCTCACTGATAGCAAAGTGCAGTGGAAACAAATTTAACAAATGGCATGCCAGTAGTTCATGAAATTATACATATTAAAGGAGAGCTGTGTATCCCCAGAGGATATAATGGGCATGTTTCCGTCCCCACCAACATTAGTTTAACATGCTTTCTTTCTTTCCTCCATTTTGATTGATTTGCTGTGAGTGAGGTAACAGGACATTTTCATTCTGAGTGGGCTATAATTCTTATCATTAGGCTCAATGTAAATGCAGCTAAATGATGCAGGAGACAAAACTAATAAAAAAAAATTGGTTTTTAAAGGAAACCATTTCCTTTTTAAACAACCAACATTCAAAACGAAGCAGAATTACACTAACTGGATTACAAGCTGCAACCAATTACACTGCTCAAAGTGAAAAAGCAGAGAGCTTATGACTGTAATGAGTTATGCAGATCAGATATGCATCACTGACTGAGCTTATTGCCACACTTTGTCTCCTCTTCAGCTTCATCACAAAGCTACACCCAGTTGTTGCTACTGATCTGTGCAGCAGCTACACCCAGCTGCACAGCTTTAACCATACTCTGAGGCGCCGAAAAGGGGGGGGCAAAGGGGAAGGATTCTAGGGGTCCATGACTGACAGGGGCCCAGAAGGGCCCTCAATGTAATTATAATACTAACAGAATTATCTAATACTTAATGATAAACTTACAATCACGCAAACATTTTAGTTACAATGCATTGGTATCACTAAGTTTCTTTGTTTTGGAAACATTTATGAACACCCACCCCCCCCTCTATATTTCCCTTAAATGGTTCAGTCCACCTGCTCCACCAGCTGCAGACTAGAGTGCCTCTAGAGAGAGAGTGGCGCCATCTCCGTTCACTGCAATGGTTCAGTTTTTTCACAGCAATGGCGGCGTATGGAGCCCCTCAAAAGTTCCCGGAAGTTAGCAAAAGCTAAACGACGGTCAATGTATTTCAATGGAGCAGATTGTCGGAGCTACACTTCTTCAAGGTAAGATGTTTTAATAGTCATATTTCCATATCAGTTGTGCATCGAAATCAACTTGACAGGAGTAATTAAACATGTTGACGGATTGTCCCCGTCTAGATTAATATATTTAGAGATTATAAACCGATAAAAGTTTATGCTAGCACACTGATAGCAACAGATGCCACAGGCTGATGAATGTAAATTCTGTTCGTCAATATAAATTGATCCAACGCCGTTTATAGCGAGGTTAATGTGTAGGGAGAGCGATTGTAGTTACATTTTTATTTAATTTTAATGTATTTATAAGGCTGTGGAATTATGGACAAAGATATGAAAATGAATACACAGTATTAGATAGCACAATACTCTTAGTATATATGTTTACAATCTTTGCAACTATAAAACCTAACCTGTTAAATGTAACAAACATGTTAACCTTAAGAACTTAAAAAAATATACATATACAAAATAAGTGGCTGGTTGTACTTGAGTGCATTTGCTGCACTAGACAGCACTCAGCACCCTCCCAGTGTGCAGGATGAGAGCAGAGAAGCAGAGAGATGCTTAAGGGAAGTATATCACTCTTCCCTCGTGCAGCATTGTCCTGAAGAACTTTCAGCAGTTCTGGGGTTGTCTGACGTTAACTGGGATACTGTTCTTCTTCACCTTCCTGGTTTGGCCACTTTTAAGTGTTGTTTCCTGTCTTTTTTTGTACGTTCTGCAGCCTCAACCATATAAATCTCCCTGTGATGTGTTCTCTGTGCTTAATTTAAAAATATTAAACTTCCCAATGATATGGTCTTTGAAAATGTGTAAATGCATTGTTTTAATATGATTACCTCACATATTTTTTTGTTTTTACAGTCCCTGATGGTGGTCAGATGTATCCTGCTGACTTTGGCCATCCATATTTTCCTTCTGTCCCTGAGTGTGTCTCAAACCGCGCACTTACATGAGTGCACTGGAAGGTAGTGAGTAGTGCGCACTAAGCACTACCTTCTGTAGTGCACACTATCGTGGGTAAGTCCTGATCCAAATTGAGCACTAACGTTTTGCACTTACCGGTAGTGACGTACCAGCTTAGCAGCGCCGCTCCGTTAATATACTTTTTTTTTCTTCCAAAATCCAAAATCATGTCAACATACGTGTTTGCATGTCATACTTTTATGCTAAAACAGCTTTTAAATAAGCAAAGATATCTTAACTGAATTAAAGTACTTTACATTATACATTTGTTTTTATTGGTGTTTACACTGATACGTTCACGTCTGCAACAGGAAACCGATTATACTAGAAATCATCATTTAAAATATGAAAAGCAGTAATGAAGACGCTAAAACAGGGATGCAGAAAACATTTTATTTAAAATTTTTATTAAAACATTTCTCTCTTGCCACCTCCCCTTCTCCACAGCAGCGTCCTAGCCCGCAGGTGGTAAATGCCTCAGTGCCACTGCTGGCTCGGTAGTTTGATGCCACAGTGACCTACGGTAAACACAGAATGGAAGTTTATATAAAAGCAAACATTATTTTGTACTTTATGGGTACTTTGTACATCACTTTAGATAAGCGTCTGCAATCAGCGATGGCTTCGTCAGCGGTACCATGGAAACGGGCCGGTTCTCTAACCAGCGGTGTTTCCTAATCAGTTTTCAGATCAAGGACCATTTCGTTTACGCCAGAGACCCCGCAGTGCTTAATTTGGAGGTTCAGCAATCATGAATAAACATACGGAACCTATAGCATTAATCATTTTTAACACTTTTAGCCCATCTAGATCCGCGAAATCGACTATAAAACTGCTAACATTTACGTTGCTAACTCTACTGCAGCCTCCAACAAATGATCAGATCCATAACTGTCATCGGGGATAGAAGAGATAAGAAACATGCTGCAGTTTATATTAGAATTATGATCAAATAACTTCATACTTACAACAGTAGAAAACAGCCTCCGCCTGCATCGGTACCGCTGAGTCGGTGGCTGCAAGCTCTGAAAAACTGGTTGAAAGTCCCTCCCCTTCCGCTACGTCAGCAAGATGGCGTCCGTTTAGTGCGTGTAGTGTCCATCGTTTCGCACTAGATTTTTGGCTGAGTTTAGGGCAGCATCCGGGTACTTTCAGTGCACTGAGCTTTTACTGAAATTTCTGTGTCAGCGCACTAAGCACTTAAATGTAGTGTTCGAAGTATAGAAGTGCGCGGTTTGGGACACACCCCCTGTCTTTGGGGAAGCCATACATACGCACGCCTTTCTCTGAGCGATTGGAGCATCCCCATGCAGCACAGCATACCATGGTGAAGACTGTATTCAAGGATAGCAGAGAAAAGAAATGGCTAGACATGCTGATTTAGTCGAGTTTTATGCTATTGTAAAGGAATTCTTTTAGGTATTAAATGCATTTGGAAAACAAAGGGTGTTTGTCTGATTTATTATGTAAATGTAGGGAGTAAGTCTTGGGATAGTTAACAAATAGTGATAGAAAGCCATGTATTTTCCATGAATTGAAATCAAAATTTTATTTATTTGCCATGGATTTTCTGTAAGAACACATTATATTGTGAGTCAGTCTGCCTCAGTCAAAATAAGTCTTAAGACTTAAAAGCAATTCACACAAGTAGATACTAATAAGTAAGAATAGATAACCCATTTATTTGAAATTAATTGGGATCTAAATTTTATTTATTGGATATAGATTTCCTGTAAGAACAGTTATCATTATGCTGTGAGCCTAGATTTATTGTGTAGTCAATTGGTAAATCATTGTCGTCACCTGTTGGTATGCCTCAGTCAAGTCTGAAAGATAAAGTTAAAAAAACAGAAAATATTACGATTTACATTGCTGTTGATGTCATACAGGTTTAGTTAACTTAACATGATTCATATCAATGAACACAACTATAAAAATATTGCAAAGCAAAGCCTTCATTGATCATTATTTACCAATTATCGTAGTTTTCTTATTATTTTGTATTGGCCGCCAAGCACTTCCTGGAACTTTTGGAGGCTACATGGACCACGTGATCGGCAAGCGTTTTGAGCTTCCGGTGGCGCCACTCTCTCTCTAGAGGCACACTACTGCAGACAAACAACAAGTGGATGCTAAGACAGCGGGATGCCTCAAAAATTGGGAAATTTAAAAAGAAAAGAAAAAAGCTGAGACTGGAGAGAGAACAGAGGGGTGGACAGTACGTCACCCAGTTCTTTCAGAGGCGAGGTGGTCGGTTAGTTCGTCTGATGGAAAGTTGTGGAACATCAGCTTGTTGTCTCTTCTAAACTTTGACCATATAAGACAGAACAGACACGAGAGCAGCCGAAGCAGATGTTGCCAGAACCCCCTCCCCCCTCGAACACGCCCCCCTCCCCCCTCGAACACGCCCCCCCCCTCCCCGCCCCACCTGAACATGTCCAGGTGACCGTGAGGAAGGAGGTGAGCAGCCGAGTGTTGGATTAATAGATTGTTGTGGAGAAAAAAACATTATATAATAGAAAACAATGGTTCTGAATTATTAATAGTAAATAAAAATAGTTTGTATTTATTTTAGACTGATGTGAATGGTTCTCAGCTGTCTCTGTAACGTAGGTCAGGTCAGTAGTTTGGACTCATCCTCCTGCTTTGCAGTAGGAACATTTCTAGTGCAGCAGACTGGGTGACTGCTTTCAATCCTACCAGAGAAATATTTACATTTTCTAGATATCAGAAGATTAACTAGCAACAACCATATAGCATCATATATGTTTCCCCACTAATCTAAAGCTTCACCTGTGAGTCTACAGATCTGGAGATAAATTAGACTTCATGTGTTGCTACATGAGGGAGACGATGATGTGGAGGATTGGTTTTCCACGTTGGGCTCTTGGTGAAAAACACTGAGCAAGGACAGTGATGGTTAATGAGACTGCAAGCATGACTCAGCAATAGTGTACCTTTACCTCTCCTTGATATCTTATTACACAAAGTTCTACCTTTTAAAATGTGATTATTTCATTTTAAAGACGCTCCCAGCCGTTGTTTGGCTGTAAATCTCCACAGTGGTTTGCTTGTTTGCTTTACATTCAGTTCATATAAAAGAATAAACCAGGTGAGGTCCTAGTTTCTGTTTCTTAGCCCACCTCATTTATTTTACCATTTGCTTCTGATTTAATGATGATAACACTCGCAATACAATAAATCATAACAAATGAGTGGCCATTTTGTTTTTGATGGTGTTTTAGCTGAGATTTGATTTGTTTCTCCACAGATTATAAATGCATTTCATTTTCATGGAAGAGGTTATTTTGTATTTAAATTTTGTATTTGTAATTTGTTTTGTAATTATGAGATAATTGTTTAAGTAATTGTTTAACTATTTAAAAAAAAACAGATGGGTTTTTAAATATGATGCATCCGTCTTGCAGCAATAAACTGAATCTAAATTAACTTAATTGTATTTTTAGTGCTTCCCCTACCAAGTAGCCTGTCATGTTTTTCTTTTCATTTCTTTTAATTGCATTTCTTTTAATGCTATTTTGATGGTCAAAATGGCATTAAAATTACTAACTGGATGTATAACACTATCAAAATTTTCAGATGGGTGGGGAGTGTGGGGGGGGCACTTCAGTTTCTTTTCATGGGGCCCAAAATCTCTAGCAGCGCCCGTGACCATACTTAACAGAGAATATATTGCTGCAACAGACTCTTTTCATCATGTTTTATGAGATAAAGCCTCAGCAGTAAGAAAACTAATGAGCGGACAGCGTTGGTTGCGTGGTTGTGTATGGGTGTGTGTATTACTGGTACTCGTAAGTAAGAGCCTTTGGGACTCAGGCTTTTATAAGTAATATAGAGGAATTTTGGAGGCCTGCGGACACAATCCTCTTACAAGTTCCTGACTAGCATACAGATGTAGTTCTTTCTCATCTTACTCTGAGCATGCACTGTGAACGAGTCTATAAAAACACAGCTGAAGAGAAGAAAATGGCCTTTTCAGTCTAATTAGAGCGAATGTGAGGCAGTTTTATTTCCATCTGTTTGAGAGAAATGGCCACTGAGATACTGCAATGATAATTTCTATGGGGTGAATTGTAACCCTGATGATCCCTGTGGGGAAGCAGAGCTGTTCCAGCCACTGAACTGCAGCAACAATTACAACCACGCACAATACCAGGAAAAAATAAAAGACAAAGATGTTGTAAATGAGACAGACGGAGTTAAAATTAGAGAGTGATAAATATAGTAAATATAATAGAAAATGAGATAACAGCAGTATTTTTATTTTCTTAACATTTTCAAATGGAAAACTGTAGATTTGTCCACATATTTGTGTTTTATTTAATAGATTTATTTTTCCAATATTGCTTTTTTTACCGTACAAATCTACGTCTGTTTGAACTAAATTTACTAAAAAAAATAAATAACTCAGATAGTGCCTCATTTAATATTTGTGTTTAAATTCATTATTTAAAGTAAATAATATTTGATAATTTGAACTATGTCATGGGTTTGCTATCATCTTCCATTTTCACGTGTTTTCAACAGCATTAGTCTGTCTGCCTGTCTGTCTGTTTGTCTGTCTGTTTCTCTGTCTGCCTGTCTGTTTGTCTGTTTCTGTCTGCCTCTTTCTGTCAGACTGTTTCTCTGTCTGTCTGCCTTTTTCTCTGTCTTTCTGTCTGTTTCTCTGTCTCTCTGCCTGTTTCTCAGTCTACCTGCCTGTTTCTATGTCTGCCTGTCTGTTTGTCTGTCTGTCTGTTGCTGTCTACCTGTTTCTCTGTCTGACTGTTTGTCTATTTCTCTGTCTGTCTGCCTGTTTCTTTGTCTGCCTGCCTGTTTCTCTGTCTGACTGTCTGTTTCTCTATCTGCCTGTCTGTTTCTCTGTCTGTCTATTTCTCTGTCTGTCTGCCTGTTTCTCTGTCTGCCTACCTGTTTCTCCATCTGCCTGCCTATTTCTCTTTCTGTCTGCTTCTCTGTCTGTCTACCTGTTTCTCTGTCTGCCTGTCTGTTTCTTTGTCTGTCTATTCCTCTGTCTGTCTGCCTGTTTCTCTGTCCGTCTGCCTGTTTCTCTGTCTGACTGTCTGTTTCTCTGTCTGCCTGCCTGTTTCTCCGTCTGCCTGTCTATTTCTCTTTCTGTCTGCTTCTCTGTCTGTCCACCTGTTTCTCTGTCTCTCTGCCTGTTTCACTGTCCGCCTGCCTGTTTCTTTGTCTGTTTGCCTGTTTCTCTCTCTGTTTCTGTCTGCCTGTTTCTATGTCTGCCTGTCTGTTTGTCTGTCTGTCTGTTGCTGTCTACCTGTTTCTCTGTCTGACTGTTTGTCTATTTCTCTGTCTGTCTGCCTGTTTCTCTGTCTGCCTGCCTGTTTCTCTGTCTGACTGTCTGTTTCTCTGTCTGCCTGTCTGTTTTTCTGTCTATTTCTCTGTCTGTCTGCCTGTTTCTCAGTCTACCTGCCTGTTTCTCTGTCTGTTTGCCTGTTTCTCTCTCTGTTTCTGTCTGCCTGTTACTATGTCTGCCTGTCTGTTTGTCTGTCTGTCTGTTGCTGTATACCTGTTTCTCTGTCTGACTGCTTGTCTATTTCTCTGTCTGTCTGCCTGTTTCTTTGTCTGCCTGCCTGTTTCTCTGTCTGACTGTCTGTTTCTCTGTCTGCCTGTCTGTTTCTCTGTCTGTCTATTTCTCTGTCTGTCTGCCTGTTTCTCTGTCTGCCTGCCTGTCTGTTTCTCTGTCTGCCTGTCTGTTTGTCTGTTTCTGTCTGCCTCCATCTGCCTGCCTATTTCTCTTTCTGTCTGCTTCTCTGTCTGTCTGCCTGTTTCTCTGTCTGCCTGTCTGTTTCTCTGTCTGTCTATTTCTCTGTCTGTCTGCCTGTTTCTCTGTCTGCCTGCCTGTTTCTCTGTCTGACTGTCTGTTTCTCTGTCTGCCTGTCTGTTTCTCTGTCTGTCTATTTCTCTGTCTGTCTATTTCTCTGTCTGTCCGCCTGTTTCTCTGTCTGCCTTCCTGTTTCTCTGTCTGACTATCTGTTTCTCTGTCTGTCTGCCTGTTTCTCTGTCTGTCTGCCTGTTTCTCTGTCTGACTGTCTGTTTCTCTGTCTGCCTGCCTGTTTCTCCATCTGCCTGTCTATTTCTCTTTCTGTTTGTTTCTCTTTCTGTCTGCCTGTTTCTCTGTCTGCCTGTCTGTTTCTCTGTCTCTCTGCCTGTTTCTCTGTCTGCCTGCCGGTTTCTCCGTGTGCCTGTCTATTTCTCTTTCTGTCTGCCTGTTTCTCTGTCTGCCTGTCTGTTTGTCTTTCTGTATGTGTCTGTCTGCCTGTTTCTGTCTGACTATTTCTCTGTATGTTTCCCTATATGTATGTCTTTTTCTCTGTCTTCCTGTCTGTTTCTCTTTCTGTCTGCCTGTTTCTTTGTCTACCTGTCTTTTTGTCTGTCTGACTGTTTCTCTGTCTGTTTCTATGTCTGTCTGCCTGTTTCTTTGTCTGTTTATCTGTCTGTCTGCCTGTTTCTCTGTCTGCCTGCCTGTTTCTCTGTCTGACTGTCTGTTTGTCTGTTTCTGTCTGCCTCTTTCTGTCAGACAGTTTCTCTGTCTGTTTCTCTGTCTGTCTGCCTTTTTCTCTGTCTCCCTGTCTGTTTCTCTGTCTCTCTGCCTGTTTCTTTGTCTGCCTGCCTGTTTCTCTGTCTGCCTGTCTGTTTGTCTTTCTGTCTGTGTCTGTCTGCCTGTTTCTGTCTGACTATTTCTCTGTATGTGTCCCTATATGTATGTCTTTCTTCCTGTCTGTTTCTCTTTCTGTCTGCCTGTTTCTTTGTCTGCCTGTCTGTTTCTGTCTGCCTCTTTCTGTCAGACATTTTCTCTGTCTGTCTGCCTTTTTCTCTGTCTTCCTGTCTGTTTCTCTGTCTGCCTGCCTGTTTCTCTGTCTGTTTGCCTGTTTCTCTCTCTGTTTCTGTCTGCCTGTTACTATGTCTGCCTGTCTGTTTGTCTGTCTGTCTGTTGCTGTATACCTGTTTCTCTGTCTGACTGCTTGTCTATTTCTCTGTCTGTCTGCCTGTTTCTTTGTCTGCCTGCCTGTTTCTCTGTCTGACTGTCTGTTTCTCTGTCTGCCTGTCTGTTTCTCTGTCTGTCTATTTCTCTGTCTGTCTGCCTGTTTCTCTGTCTGCCTGCCTGTCTGTTTCTCGGTCTGCCTGTCTGTTTGTCTGTTTCTGTCTGCCTCCATCTGCCTGCCTATTTCTCTTTCTGTCTGCTTCTCTGTCTGTCTGCCTGTTTCTCTGTCTGCCTGTCTGTTTCTCTGTCTGTCTATTTCTCTGTCTGTCTGCCTGTTTCTCTGTCTGCCTGCCTGTTTCTCTGTCTGACTGTCTGTTTCTCTGTCTGCCTGTCTGTTTCTCTGTCTGTCTATTTCTCTGTCTGTCTATTTCTCTGTCTGTCCGCCTGTTTCTCTGTCTGCCTTCCTGTTTCTCTGTCTGACTATCTGTTTCTCTGTCTGTCTGCCTGTTTCTCTGTCTGTCTGCCTGTTTCTCTGTCTGACTGTCTGTTTCTCTGTCTGCCTGCCTGTTTCTCCATCTGCCTGTCTATTTCTCTTTCTGTTTGTTTCTCTTTCTGTCTGCCTGTTTCTCTGTCTGCCTGTCTGTTTCTCTGTCTCTCTGCCTGTTTCTCTGTCTGCCTGCCGGTTTCTCCGTGTGCCTGTCTATTTCTCTTTCTGTCTGCCTGTTTCTCTGTCTGCCTGTCTGTTTGTCTTTCTGTATGTGTCTGTCTGCCTGTTTCTGTCTGACTATTTCTCTGTATGTTTCCCTATATGTATGTCTTTTTCTCTGTCTTCCTGTCTGTTTCTCTTTCTGTCTGCCTGTTTCTTTGTCTACCTGTCTTTTTGTCTGTCTGACTGTTTCTCTGTCTGTTTCTATGTCTGTCTGCCTGTTTCTTTGTCTGTTTATCTGTCTGTCTGCCTGTTTCTCTGTCTGCCTGCCTGTTTCTCTGTCTGACTGTCTGTTTGTCTGTTTCTGTCTGCCTCTTTCTGTCAGACAGTTTCTCTGTCTGTTTCTCTGTCTGTCTGCCTTTTTCTCTGTCTCTCTGCCTGTTTCTTTGTCTGCCTGCCTGTTTCTCTGTCTGCCTGTCTGTTTGTCTTTCTGTCTGTGTCTGTCTGCCTGTTTCTGTCTGACTATTTCTCTGTATGTGTCCCTATATGTATGTCTTTCTTCCTGTCTGTTTCTCTTTCTGTCTGCCTGTTTCTTTGTCTGCCTGTCTGTTACTGTCTGCCTCTTTCTGTCAGACATTTTCTCTGTATGTTTCCCTATATGTATGTCTTTTTCTCTGTCTGACTGTCTGTTTGTCTGTTTCTGTCTGCCTCTTTCTGTCAGACAGTTTCTCTGTCTGTTTCTCTGTCTGTCTGCCTTTTTCTCTGTCTTCCTGTCTGTTTCTCTGTCTGCCTGCCTGTTTCTCTGTCTGACTGTCTGTTTCTCTGTCTGCCTGCCGGTTTCTCCGTGTGCCTGTCTGTTTCTCTTTCTGTTTGTTTCTCTTTCTGTCTGCCTGTTTCTCTGTCTGCCTGTCTGTTTCTCTGTCTCTCTGCCTGTTTCTCTGTCTGCCTGCCGGTTTCTCCGTGTGCCTGTCTATTTCTCTTTCTGTCTGCCTGTTTCTCTGTCTGCCTGTCTGTTTGTCTTTCTGTATGTGTCTGTCTGCCTGTTTCTGTCTGACTATTTCTCTGTATGTTTCCCTATATGTATGTCTGCCTGTTTCTTTGTCTGTTTATCTGTCTGTCTGCCTGTTTCTCTGTCTGCCTGCCTGTTTCTCTGTCTGACTGTCTGTTTGTCTGTTTCTGTCTGCCTCTTTCTGTCAGACAGTTTCTCTGTCTGTTTCTCTGTCTGTCTGCCTTTTTCTCTGTCTCCCTGTCTGTTTCTCTGTCTCTCTGCCTGTTTCTTTGTCTGCCTGCCTGTTTCTCTGTCTGCCTGTCTGTTTGTCTTTCTGTCTGTGTCTGTCTGCCTGTTTCTGTCTGACTATTTCTCTGTATGTGTCCCTATATGTATGTCTTTCTTACTGTCTGTTTCTCTTTCTGTCTGCCTGTTTCTTTGTCTGCCTGTCTGTTTCTGTCTGCCTCTTTCTGTCAGACATTTTCTCTCTCTGTCTGCCTTTTTCTCTGTCTGCCTGTCTGTTTCTCTGTCTCTCTGCCTGTTTCTCTGTCTGCCTGCCGGTTTCTCCGTGTGCCTGTCTATTTCTCTTTCTGTCTGCCTGTTTCTCTGTCTGCCTGTCTGTTTGTCTTTCTGTATGTGTCTGTCTGCCTGTTTCTGTCTGACTATTTCTCTGTATGTTTCCCTATATGTATGTCTTTTTCTCTGTCTTCCTGTCTGTTTCTCTTTCTGTCTGCCTGTTTCTTTGTCTGCCTGTCTTTTTGTCTGTCTGACTGTTTCTCTGTCTGTTTCTATGTCTGTCTGCCTGTTTCTTTGTCTGTTTATCTGTCTGTCTGCCTGTTTCTCTGTCTGCCTGCCTGTTTCTCTGTCTGACTGTCTGTTTGTCTGTTTCTGTCTGCCTCTTTCTGTCAGACAGTTTCTCTGTCTGTTTCTCTGTCTGTCTGACTTTTTCTCTGTCTCCCTGTCCGTTTCTCTGTCTCTCTGCCTGTTTCTTTGTCTGCCTGCCTGTTTCTCTGTCTGCCTGTCTGTTTGTCTTTCTGTCTGTGTCTGTCTGCCTGTTTCTGTCTGACTATTTCTCTGTATGTGTCCCTATATGTATGTCTTTCTTACTGTCTGTTTCTCTTTCTGTCTGCCTGTTTCTTTGTCTGCCTGTCTGTTTCTGTCTGCCTCTTTCTGTCAGACATTTTCTCTGTCTGTCTGCCTTTTTCTCTGTCTTCCTGTCTGTTTCTCTGTCTGCCTGCCTGTTTCTCTGTCTGACTGTCTGTTTCTCTGTCTGCCTGCCGGTTTCTCCGTGTGCCTGTCTGTTTCTCTTTCTGTTTTTTTCTCTTTCTGTCTGCCTGTTTCTCTGTCTGCCTGTCTGTTTCTCTGTCTCTCTGCCTGTTTCTCTGTCTGCCTGCCGGTTTCTCCGTGTGCCTGTCTGTTTCTCTTTCTGTTTGTTTCTCTTTCTGTCTGCCTGTTTCTCTGTCTACCTGTCTGTTTCTCTTTCTGTCTGCCTGTTTCTCTGTCTGCCTGTCTGTTTTTCTGTATGTGTGTTTCTGTTTGACTGTTTCTCTGTCTGTTTCTCTGTCTGTCTGCGTGTTTCTCTGTCTGCTTGTCTGTTTCTCTTTCTGTCTGTTTCTCTTTCTGTCTGCCTGTTTCTCTGTCTGCCTGTCTGTTTTTCTGTATGTGTGTTTCTGTCTGACTGTTTCTCTGTCTGTTTCTCTGTCTGTCTGTCTGTTTCTCTGTCTGCCTGCCTGTTTCTCAGTCTGACTGCCTGTTTCTCTGTATGCCTGCCTTTTTCTCTGTCTGCCTGTCTGTTTCTCTCTCTGTTTCTGCCTGCCTTTTTCTCTGTCTACCTGTATGTTTCTCTGTCTGTCTGTTTCTCTCTCTGTTTCTCTGACTGTCTATTTCTCTGTCTGCCTGCCTGTTTCTCTGTCCGCCTGTCTGTTTGTCTGTCTGTCTGTTTCTGTCTGCCTGTTTCTCTATCTTACTGTTTGTCTGTTTCTCTTTCTGTCTGCATGTTTCTCTGTCCAACTTTTTCTCTGTCTGCCTGTTTCTCTGTCTGTTTGTCTGTGTGCCTGTTTCTCTCTCTGTTTCTCTGTCTGTCTGCCTGTTTCTCTGTTTGTCTGTCTGTCTGTTTCTCTCTCTGTCTGACTGTCTGTTTCTCTGTCTGCCTGTCTGTTTCTCTGTTTGCCTGTCTGTTTGTCTGTCTGTCTGTTTCTGTCTGCCTGTTTCTCTATCTGACTGTTTGTCTGTTTCTCTCTCTGTCTGACTGCCTTTTTCTCTGTCTGCCTGCCTGTTTATATGTCTGCCTGTCTGTTTGTCTGTCTGTCTGTTTCTGTCTGCCTCTTTCTCTGTCTCATTGTTTCTCTTTTTGTCTGTTTCTCTGTCTGTCTGTCTTTTTATCTGTCTGTCTGTCTGTCTTACTGTTTCTCTGCTGCATGTTTCTCTGTCTGCCTGTTTCTCTCTCTGTTTCTCTGTCCGCCTGTTTCTGTCTGCCTGTCTGTTTGTCTTTCTGTTTCTGTCTGCCTGTTTCTCTGTCTGACTGTCTGTTTCTCTGTCTGTCTGTTTCTCTGTCTGTCTGCCTGTTTCTCTGCCTGCCTTTTTCTCTGTCTCACTGTTTGTCTGTTTCTCTGTCTGACTGTCTGTTTCTCTGTCTGACTGTCTGTTTCTCTGTCTGTCTGTTTCTCTGTCTGTCTGCCTGTTTCTCTGCCTGCCTGTTTCTCTGTCTGCCTGTTTGTTAGCAACATAAAAGAAGTTTTTTAACAGATTTTGATGACACTTTTCTCAGAAATGGAATATAGGAACTAGTGATTAGATTTGGGGGTGATCTGGATCATCACCTGGATCCAGGAATTTTTTAACTTATTTTGTACTGTGGTAAAATAATTGCCTAAAAAATAATGACTACAATCACTGGCAAAGAAAAAAAGGTTTGATGGTGGACTGCACTTAATTACATTTAAAACAAACAAAAAAAACTCATCTAGCCACTTTACCAGCTCCACCTTTCCATGCATGTTTGGTTAATTGGGCACTAAATTCTCCCAGGAGTGAGAGAGGGTTGTTTGTCTCTCCATGTTGGCCCTGCCATGGACTGGTGACCAGCTGGGATTGGCTCCAGCTTCCTCTTGACCCTTAATAGGACTAAGTAGTGTAGATAGTGGATGGACAAGGGTTAACACGAATTTCTAATCAGCCAATCACATGGCAGCATCTAGTCACGTAGACATGGTGAGGACAACTTACTGAAATTTAAACTGAGCATCAGAATGAAGAAGAAAAACTTTGAACGTGGCATGGTTGTTGGTCTGAGTCCAGTAAGCACTGGTTCCAACCAAGGTCTGCAGAACAGCATCTCTGAACACGCAACACGTCCAGCCGGGAAGCAGATGGACTACAGCAGCAGAAGACACACCCGGTGCCTCCTGTCAGCTAAGAACAGGAAACTGAGGCTACAATTCACACACACTCACCAACACTGGACAATAGAAGATGGAGAAACGTTGCTGGTCTGATGAGTCTCCATTTCAGCTCCACATTCAGATGCTCGGCTCAGAATCTGCTGGAAACATCATGAAAACATGGATCCATCCTGCCTTGGATCAACGCTTCAGCCTGCTGCTGGTGTAATGGTGGGGGGAGATTTTCTTGGTCCACTTTGGGCCCCTTATTACCAACGTGGTCTGGTTTAACCAGCACAGCCTACCTGAGTATTGTTGCTGACCATGTCCATCCCTTTATGACCACAGTGGAGCATCTTCTGATGCTACTTCCAGCAGGATAATGCACCATGTCACAAAGCTCAGATCATCTCCACCTGCTTTCTAGAAGATGATGATGAGTTCACTGGACTCCAACGGCCTCCACAGCCACCAGATCTCACCTTTGGGATGTGATGGAATCTATTTCACCAAAAATTAAAACCATTCTGAAGGACAAAGAGTTCCGACCCTGTACTACAAGTGGGACCTGATAACGTGGACGGGGAGTTTATGTCTAACATACAAGGCAACTGTGATTGACTATTTAATAAAGAATGAGTCTTGATCCAGTCCTGCAGACTGCTGTCATGGCAGACAACAGATAGCAAAAGACCGTGTTCCATTCTCACGCTGTCTTTTGGCCTAAAACACACTTCTTGACATCAGCAAAAAGAAAACGCCTCCAAGCTATAAAAGGAACTGCAGACAAGATGCTGCAGGAGGTGAGATGGAGGAGGAAGTCCTAATGGGTCCTTGTTTTCAGGCTCCTGGAGACTGTTCCATGTTTAAAATTGTTGGGAGATCATTTTTGCTCACTGTGTTCTTGTTTTTAGGACATTTTCTGACAGGTGGCCGGTTTATTTCTGATGCTCACTGGCAGAAAACAGCAGCCTAACTGTACAAATGTTTCATTTTCACATGTTCAGAGATGAAACTGTGAAAGCTATTTAACTGGACCTCATCCCAGTTAATGTGAATGAGAGGCGAGCAGAGCAAGTGACATGCAGATACACATCTAAAAATAAACATTATTTCAATAGTGAATTTTGTAAGGTGCTGCTGTGAAAATGCTTTCCCCGACCGAAGACTCAGCATTGGACACGATTAGCCGTCTGATGACAGACGAGTGTGTGAATGGGAGCAGCTTTATTAGGAAGATCGCCGCTACATTCAAAACCAAGCAAAGACGTGACAATAGCTTCAGATTCCACATCCAAAACAGAAAGATGTCCCTTGCAGACACTATTAGTATAAATTTTAAACCAGCAGCAGACACAAGTCGTATACTGGGATCAAGGTTGAGCTCTGTTCATGAATAGAATACTTTTGCTATGTCACCCAGCTCTGATACGCATACATGAAAAAATGTTGAGTAATTTGTTATAAACAATGGTTTTTAAAAGTCAAGTTCTGGTCAGACTAACATACTGTTGACAGGTAAGCTCTCTGCTTCCTGTCACCAAAGGCCACCCATGACGAGGAGCAACACTTTTTTCAGAGAGCCTCCAAAAGCAGCTTTTGCTTTACCTTTTTTACCACGATGATGGAGTTAGCATCCAACTGCCATCTTCCATAACACTATTATGTTAAAATCAATATTAAATGAAGTCTTGTTCCTTTTAGAGGCAGCAGAAAAACAAATAAAAACTGCAGACCAATTCAGTTTTATTAATAATGTTAGGGGAATTGATCAGAGTAACAGATCATCTGGCTGCTCACTTATTCTAATAGGTTTACTTAATTTAACAGTTAATTAAACACACCTAACTTAAATTTGACTTTTACTCGCCACATATATGTTTTGAGTAGAAATGAAATGTAATGTGTAAATGTGGCCGTCTGTAGTGCTGTGACACCTCGACTGCCGTCGGCTTCATGTCTGACTGAGTGACGGGTTGCTGAAGCTGCCGATCTGCTCAGCGAACAGAGAACAGAGACGGTGCTGAGGTGTGGATGTGCTACATGTAACTGTTATATGTAACAAGTTATTAGTGAGCTGAAAAACAAGGTCTTATTTCTCTGATTTACAGCTTTACTGAGCTACACATTCCTGAAGACTCGACCCTTGAAAATACCTGCAGACCGGGGGCAAAATGGCAGCTTTGGTCCCTTTAAACCTGAGAAAAATATTAAAAAAGAGGCCCACATATTACTGAAGACAAAGTGGAAGAGGAAGGTAAAATCCCAACATGACAAAACACATCGGATGAGCCCCAGAGAGCCTCGGCTCAATTCTACCCTGGCTAGAAGAACTGAACTTGAGCTCATCAGTGGTATTTTACTTGCGGCAGGGTCTGTCACAACATTAGTCCTTCTGGTTTCCTAAAGTGCCAAAGGATCCTGTAGTTAGAGGATGTTGGCCCACCTTCCTAATCCAAACGCCGCACCTTTTTATATCCACACTGAATGAGACGCATGTTTATGCTAGTTTTTATCAACCATTTATTTAATATCTTAGGACATCTTAATGGTTGCATCAGCCACGGTGCGGCAGAGGTGAGGACATAAATAGAGGACAGAGAGGCAGGATGCCAACAGGCGCAGTAATAAAGGTTTTAATGTAGAAGCACTTACAAAACACAAGAGACACGATGGGGAAACAAGACGGATGATCTGACAAAGGACAACTGAAAACATGGAGTATAAAACCACTGAGGAACTAACTAGGAACAGATGAAGTGAAAGACCAAACCACACCAGGTGTACGAACTAACAGGAAAGAAAAGACCTACTAAAGAACTACCAAAATAAAACAGGAAACAGAGGAAGCAGACAGGACTGTGACAAAGAAAACCTACAGAACAGTAAAATATAATGAGGATCCATATGAGCCAGCTAGCAGTGAACATGCTAGCTGTCAATAAAACAGCTGTTTATTCCCATGTTTGTCTCCTTACATTAATGATGTTAGTTGATGATGTCAGTGTTTCCAGCAGAACAGCTGGTTGTGTGTACTGTGTTCACTGGTGCAACAACAGACCTTAAATTCAGTTCTTTTGTGTCTTTCTAAACTAAATCATCTAACTGAATATGAGATGATTTTTAATCATCATTGCTCACCATTACCAGTGAGTCAGCAGATATCAGAGTTTCTTTGTCAGCAGCCACTAACCTCTTTTGTTGCCATATTTATCATTTTGTTTACGCCCTACATCACAGGTCACTAACAAGCGAATCACAGTCCGCATCCGGACCCAGAACCTGTCCCATATGGACCCAAACCTAAAATAAAAAATCTGACAGGGCGCTTTTATTTTAACTCTGGTAAAACTTTTGTAGTCTTCAAGGTAAACCCAGAACAATTCCATAAGAGTTAAGCCATCCCATAATACACTCAGCCAATTAAGTCAGCAAGGCTCCCGGTGGTAAACTTTGCAGCACTACAACGCAGACAGATGAGACAGGCAGGTAACAAGACGGTGGAAGGAGGAGAAAAGCCAGCGAGATAAAACAAAGGCAGAAATACAGACGACTGCACCAGAGAAAGGCAGCCCAAAGTCTGTCTGTTACACGCGACTTTGGGCCTGTTTTTCTGTGAAACCGCATGCAAATACCATCAGCTGAGGGTTTTTGGTGTTGTTTTTCTGATTGTAGTCATGTATTTGGGCTTGCCCTGCTCCTGTTATGAAGCTGATTCTCTCACAGCTATCCACAATGAAGCAAGGCAAGACAAGGCAGTTTATTTGTATAGCACACTTCATGTACAGGAAAATTCAAAGTGCTTTACACAAAACAAACACATTACAGATATAAAGAAATTATTAAAGGCAGCAACACAAAGCAAGGATCACAATAAAATAATAAATTACATTAAAATGATTAAAAGCAAGATAAGTTAAAAAAGTTACCGTGCAGATTTCATGTATAGGTGCATGAAAAGAAATGTTTTTAACCTGGATTTAAAAATGTTTACATTTGGTGAAAGTTTAATCTCCACTGACAGTTTGTTCCACTTGTTTGCAGCATAACAGCTAAATGCTGATTCTCCATGTTTAGTCTGGACTCTGGTCTGGACTCTGGTCTGGACTAGTTGACCAGAGTCTTTGGATCAAAGAGCTCTGCTAGGTTTATATTCTTTGAACATATCACAAATGTATTCTGAGCGAAACCATTCTTTGTAAACAATCAGAAGAGTTTAAAATCTATTCTGTGACTGACTGGAACCCAGTATAAAGATTTTAAAACTGGTGTGATGTGTTCAGATCTCTTAGTCCTGGTTAAAACTCTAGCAGCAGCGTTCTGGATGAGCTGCAGATGTTTAATGCTCTTTTTAGGAAGTCCTGTTAAAAGACCATTACAGTAATCTAGTCTACTGGAGATGGATGCATGGATGAGTTTCTCTTGGTCTTTCTGGGAGACTAAACTTTTAATTCTGTTGATGTTTCTGAGCTGGTAAAAAGCTTCTTAGTGAAGCTTTGATGTGGCTGCTGAAAGTCAGGTCTGAGTCTATCAACACTCCAAGGTTACGAACTTGGTCGGTGATTTTAAGAGCCCGAGTCTCCAGGTGTTTGCCAATGCTGACCCTCTTCTCTTTCTACCAAACAGAATAATCTCAGTTTTGTCTTCATTTAATTGTAGAAAATTCTCCTTCATCCAGGTGTTTATTTGCTCCAGACACTGACACATTAAGTCTGCTGGACTGCAGTCATCTGGTGACAGAGACACATAAAGTTATAATATGCAATATGTAATATTTGACCCAAAGGGAGCATATACAAGTTGAACAGAAGAGGTCCAAGGACTGACCCCTGGAGGACTCCACAAGTCATGGCCACTCGCTCAGATTCATAGCTGCCAATCGGAACAAAATAACTCCGGCCTTCTAAACAGGACCTGAACCAGTTAAGAACCGCTCCAGAAAGTCCAACCCAGTTTTCCAGCCTGTGCAACAGGATTCTGTGATCTACAGTATCAAACGCAGCACTGAGATCCAACAGAACCAGGCATCATACTTGACCAGAACTAGGACTGATACTAGACCAGAATCAGTATGTCATTTAACACTTTGACCAGAGCTGTTTCAGAAGCAGCAGCAGCAGCAATGTATTTAATAGCTGCACATACCCCCGCTGTCTGTGATAAACTCCACCATCAACATGTTTGCTGTTGTCTGAAGTTGGACATGGGAAAAGATCTCTGGACTCTGCACTGCCCTCTAGTGGATATATAGTCTAACAACCATTGCAACATAAAGCTCAGGGATTTAACTAGCCACCTGGTCAGTATTTGTATTGTGTATTTGTATTTCATTCATGAATTTGTAGATTCATGAATGAAATTTCAAAGCTCATTTTCTGTCTTGACTGGCTAAGGGATTTCTCACAGTCTTTAAAGATGCACTTCAGAACTTCAGCTATTTTCTCGGTGACATGCCCCCTATCAACGGCTAATCCAGCATCCATCTTGCATCCTACCTGTACTGGGAGATTTTCCAGACAGTGAAAGACAAAATACTCATAATAGATGTCACAGTGTCATCAAACGACTCCAGAACAAAAAGTTTTAAGGTAGGAACGTTACGTAATGTGTCTTTAAGGAAAGAATGAAAAATAATGTGAGAAATTTACATAACTTAAGATGCAGTTAAAGAAACTTGGACATCTGAGAAGTGAAAGAATCAGTGATACCAGAAGTTTGAGTAAACAAAACACCTCATATATGCACAACAGCAGTCACTGAAGAAGAAATCTGTTCGAATTATTTGAAAGCTCTTGACATTTGGACAGTCTAGCATCATTAACTTAACCAGAAGTAAAGAAAGATATTCTGTCTTTCTCTACTTTTCCTACTTCCAAATTTCTTTGTCACTTTTGGTTCTTCATTTCTTTCTTTTCTCTCGTACTTAAACCTCTTCCTTGCTTTTCCTCTCCTTATTCCCTTTATTCACATCTTTCTCTGCATTTTCCTAAATCTCCTTCATCTTAAATAAATACTTTCCTTGAGGAGCTCTCTGCCAAAAAGTTTCCCTGAAGTGTTTTGTTTCTCTCCTGGAACAAAATATTTTCCAGATTTTCCATATTTACTGATTTCTCTGCAGACAGTCTGCTATGTGTGAACATCTCTTTTGATAACTTCACAAACAGCCAAAATCAAACTCGGAGTGTGTGTGGAACCACCTGAGACACGTCCCACTCATCTTCTGGACCCAAACAGATCTGACTTTTGTTGTTATGATGTTCCAAGGTGTGAATGCTCCAGTTAAGCTGGATGACAGATCTGGTTGGCTACAGTTTTTTATTGGCCCGAGTCCTGTTTAGAACAGCTCTGACCTATTTCATCCTCATACTTTGGGAGCCTGGCAGTGTTTAGCTAGCTCCCGCCAAGCTCCCATAAAGCCAAAAGAGAGAGAGAGTCCCTGTAAATAAACAGTTCATTTTCATGTAATACCCAAGCTCTTCCATTAATATTCATTGAGTAGCATGAGCAATCCAGCAGCCCAACCATGCAGAAAGGGAGAGGATGGAGGGAGTGACAGGGGAGCAGCAGCGGTACAGGAGAGGCTCTGACAGAGAGGAAAGGGGGGAAGAAAAAAGACGAAACACAGATTGGAGAAGACACAGAGACATAACTAAGAGCAGTGATGTGTGTCCATAAATGAAACCTGACCTTGACAACAGCTGTGCTTACTGACTTATGAGACAATTATCTCTCACCAAGCTTCTATTGCTGCCTCCTTTTTATTCCCCCAGTTGTGTATTTATATGTGTGTGGCAGTGTGTGGTTGTCCAGGAGTATATTTGCCTCTGTGTCACAGAGTGAAAGATGTTGGCACCGAGGGCTCTATCAAAAACCAAATCCAATTGGTTTTCTAAGAGAGATGCAGTAGGCAGCAAGCTGTCACAGTCCTGATGTCTTCTCTCTGAATATCACAGAATTTGACCAAAATTGTGGAACATAAGCGGCTACCTTATAACACATACTGCATGAGGAAAGTCTGCAGTGTGCAGTCTAAAAAAAGTGTATATTCAGTCTTCTTTAATGTTTTTGATGCTGTACAATAACTTGATTTGGATTTTTTGTCTAACTTTAGAATTTTTTTTTCCATAGTCATATGTTCTGGAGATGTCTTTATTTCTATAAACTATTACATGTCCTTAAAGACTGAACTCTACATTTATTCAATAACTTGTTAACACAAATATCTAATGAGCCAATCACAAGGCAGCAACTCAACACATCTACTCACGTAGACGCGGTGAAGACAACTTGCTGAAGTTCAAACTGAGCATCAGAATGAGAAGGGAGTTTTAATGACTTTGATTGTAGCATGGTCGTTAGTCTGAGTATTTACTGGGATTTCTACCCACAACCACCTCCAGGGTTTCCAGAGAATGGTCTGAAGAAGAGAAAATATCCAGAGCAGCAGTTGTCTGGACCAGGATGTCTGGTTGATGTCAGAGGTCAGAGGAGAATGAGTAGACTGGTTGGAGATGATAGAAAGACAACAGGAAGTCCAATAAGCACTGGTTCCAACCAAGGTCTGCAGAACAGCATCTCTGAACACACAACACGTCCAACCTTGAAGCAGATGAACTACAGCAGCAGTAGACACACCGGGTGTCTCCTGCCAGCTAAGAACAGGAAACTGAGGCTACAATTCACACACACTCACCAACACTGGACAATAGAAGATGGAGAAACGTTGCTGGTCTGATGAGTCTCCATTTCAGCTCCACATTCAGATGCTCGGCTCAGAATCTGCTGGAAACATCATGAAAACATGGATCCATCCTGCCTTGGATCAATGCTTCAGGCTGCTGCTGGTGTAATGGTGGGGGGAGATTTTCTTGTCCCACTTTGGGTCCCTTAGTACCAACATGGCCTGGTTTAACCAGCACAGCCTACCTGAGTATTGTTGCTGACCATGTCCATCCCTTTATGACCACAGTGGAGCATCTTCTGATGCTACTTCCAGCAGGATAATGCACCATGTCACAAAGCTCAGATCATCTCCACCTGCTTTTTAGAACATGACGATGAGTTCATTGGACTACAACGGCCTCAATATGGAGAAAAAACTCTAAGAAGGTTTCCACCACCTGGTTCCATTTATCACACCAAGAATGAAGGCGGTTCAAAAGGGAGCCCAACTCTGTACTAGAAGGTGGTCCTGATATAGTGGTAGTGTATTCTTACATTGTTCAGTGTCCTGGAATCAGTCAATAATTTTCTTTATTGAGCACTTTCATGCCAAAAGCAATGCAATGTGCTTAACATAAAAAAGAACAGTTTACGCCTATAATAATAAAAGAAAACAAAAAGATTTTCTGTTGCTATGTTTTCTTTTAGGAGAGTACAGTGCCATCCTTGGTACAAAGGAAACGTGTGGTGAACTGAAGTCCCAGTGGAGCACATGTTGGGGGTGACCCCATATTTAGAGTCTTGTCAGGTTCTGATCACCTCCATCCAACGAAAGTTAGCCTGAGCTAATAAATAAATAAATAAATAAACAAACAAACAAACATTAACTAAACTGAAGTTGCAATTGTTATTCCCGTCTTCTGTCTGGCAGCAGAGCAGCAATTCAGACTGAGAGAAAACTTTGTCAGATGTGCAGCCATCTCTTTCTGTTACGTCATCAGACTCGTGCACAAAGCTTGATGACAACACACACCAGAAATGAGTAACTAAGCGGACTAGTTACACGTCTGAAGTGAGGTGTAACCATGCAATGTGTTGCCATTAGAAAATAAATGCAATCGTGGGGCAATGCAAAAAAAATAAAAAATAAAAAAATAAAAAATCCATGGCTAAATACATTTTTATGTTCTGCCTCATACATTTATACTGCTGATACTCCACCTAATATAACGACCTGGTATTGATCCCAGAAAATCTCATATCAATACAAACTTAATTTAGCTAATTCCTTCAGAAAATCTGCTGGTCTCTGCTTTGCATCAGCCAGTATAGCCCGTTCAATGTAAGCGCAACACAAAGAGAAGACATTAAGAAGCTGTTTCTAATTATTTAATTGTTAGCTTCTTTACTGCTATGTATTTCCCTTGCATGAATAAAAGTGTTTCAACCTTATTATTAGTGAATCGGTGGGAGATGGAGGGTTGTTGGGAGAAAACTGCAGCGTCATGACCCAGACGAGAGTTCAGTTTCATTAAGGATGAATTAGCGTTGGGTTTTGCATAATTACTTCAAGGCTTTATTTTTATCCTTCAGGTTATATTTTTATTAAAAATATTTAAAAAACATCTGGTTTGGAACATCCCCAGTGATTGTCTCTGAACTTAAAAATTAGCATGTGTTTCCTCCCATGAATGAAGCAACTACACTTCAGTGTAACTGAATCAGTCCCAGTTAGGGATGATGGAGGATAACAACAATATGATGGTTCCAGTGTGATGTCATATTATATGATGGGTTCTGTGTCACAATGGCAAAACGTTTAGTGTTTTAGTTTTCATTTATGTAACGTTTGTTTGGTAAATCAGATCTGATTCGCAGCCTATAAATAAACCTCCCATAAAACTTTAAGTCTTTTTATTATTTATTTATTTCCAGCCTGTTTTTCTGTTTCCTTTTTTATGTACAAATGCAGAAGTAAAAGATGAAACCCTTTTAATCCCAGTCAGCATCAGACATGATGTTTCTCAGCTGTCAGATTGGGAGGTAAAATGATGTAAAATGAATGTATGAATAGATGTAGCAGCATAAAGGTCGACCAGAAGAAGAAAGCAGAATTTATTACTAACAGAACTTTGTAGAAATAACACACAGACCAACAGTGACCAAACCTTTTCTCATCTCATCGTTCTCTCAAGTCTTGGCTTTCAGGAGAAAAAATATTGTTATTGAAACAAACACACAACAGAAACTATTTCCATGTTTCCACTTTTTCCTCATTTCCAGTTATTCCTGCTACTATTTACCTGCTATCCTCACTAAACCAACTCCAGCTCAGCTGCTTTGTGGCGCCACCGTGCATCAGAAACGTCTTCTTGGCTTTATTCCAGCCATAGAGGAGCATTATTTTTCTTCTTTTCACACACACATAGAACTTTCTGCTCACTGGTTGATCTTTGGCTGCTCCTGATTGGACGTTACCGTCAATCTAAGCTCTCTGATTGGTGGAAAGTCTGACAGGAAGTGGCCTCATGTCCAGGTCTAAATAGAGGTCTCTTAGCAACAGTAGTGATGGTGAAGTTTTTATGGTGAAATGTGATAAATAATGCTGTTATCATGGATCATTGTGGATTTACCAGATAGAGTCTCTGAATAAAACTACATTTAGTGGCTGGATTGTAAACCTCCTGGACGGGATAGAAATGTCTGGAAAACTTCCGTAGATCAGCTAAAGAGTAGCTATTCATCACATTTACCCCACAGAGATACACACTACCGCTCCTGAGAAAATGATGACAATGTAAGTGATCGCGCTCGGTGACGCTGGAGACCTGTCGGGTTTAATGGGTTTTTAAATCTTGGAGAATTTTTTTTTAATAAACGTTTCAACAAGCTTGAAAAACTAGTTCCAGTTTTGCTATTTGTATGAAATACATAATAACAAAATAAACCAACTGCTGCGATGGAAGGTCAGGTCGACTCAGAAGAATCTTATACTCCCTGATCACTTCTAGCTGGCCTCTAAGATGACTTCCATCCTTCCAACCCTGCATTTCATCTCAAAAGCATTGCCACAATTTCTCCTCCACCTAAAGCCAAAAAACAGAAGAAATCCATTATTTTGTTTGCACTGTAAGAAAACAGAGCCAGAAAAAAGGGTAGCGCCCATCAATAACTGAAGGAGTTTAAAGAAGGTGAGTGCCTTTGTCCTCTGCTGAAAGCCATGAAGCCGTATGTAGCTCTGCAAGTTACTGGACGCTGTGATGGGGTGAACCAGTTCAACTGCAGCTCCACAGCACACCACAGCACACTGTCCAGTCAACTCATCCAGACATTAAATATCACAGAAACACAAAGTGCAATCAACAGTGTTGTTCATTTTATTTTCCAAATATTTCATCCTGAAAGGGTTAGTTTTGAACTGATGAGGGTAAATTGACCACATCTCCTTCCACTAAAAGATGTTCTGGTCAACAATGATTGTGTCAAGTGCATGCTCCAGAGAAAAACATCTTGGCATAATTTACACACCAAACACAGACATGATGACAGTTCTCAACATGTGTAGAACTACAGAGTAACAGAAAGTGGTTTATTAAAACAAAGCTGGAGCACATGAGTCATACTTCATCTGCTGTTACTAATAATCAAGAGGAAGGTGGACTGGACCCTGAGAAATGAGCTGTATGTTTAGATGCTTGTACAAGCGCAGGACCAGCCCTGGGCTGATAGTACTCTGTTACCAGACTCAAGTTTTTAAAGATGCTTTATTTAGTTGTGTTAGAATTATCGGTAGCACTTTGTAATAACTACACCTTATTTAGCATTAATTAATCATGAATAAATACTTAGTTAATGTTGAAATAATACTTTATTAAGGGTAACTCTTACTTAACAAGCTATTAATTAACACATTACTTAGTGCTTTGCTACTAATGACTAAAAACATGAATAACACATGAATAACTGGTTTCTTCATGTTTAATAAACCATAAACTAATGCTTTGTAAATGCCCATATATATGCTTATGCAGACAGTTAATAATAGTTTATTAATGCATTTTTGTGAATGCTTCTAAAGTGAAAACTATTTATGCTTTATTAAGTATTTGTTAAGGTGGACTGACACTGAACTGCCACAAGTCCCTTTTACAACATCATTTAGACATGTATTAATGATTAAGGAAGGTCTAACTACATCCTGCAATGCATTATTAACTCAGGCATATGCTAATACTTAGTTAAGCTATTTATATTAAATAAGGTGTAGCTATTATAAAGTACTATCACTGTATTAATGTATCACCCAAAAATCAATCCATGACACTGAAATGAACATATTCTTTGTATTTAAATTTGGTACAAATATTACAAAAATAATAATAATCAAAACATTGACCATGCCAACAGAAGCAACAAAATTTCCATTGTGCATTCATAAAAATACAAAAATATGTATCACAGTCAATTAAGACAGTTGCTTTCCTAATCTAATAAATAAAACAATACTAAATAAGTAAAGACACATGTAAAATAAATCTCTGAAACACTAAAACACTGAACAGCTGTGTTTTTCTTTAGAACAGTGTTTTTTAAACGGCTGTACACATACCATGTTACAGAACATATTCAGGCAGTTTTCAGTGTTACACTGCATTTGTTCTAATTTAGATTTTGACAGACATTTTTGTATGCGGTACTTGGAGTGTGAAGTTAGTGAACCACTGCTTTACAACATTATTTATACTTTCTTGCAATGTCATGTATTAATCTTCCAAATGACCCACCTGGATGTTTCTTTGCAAGCCATTCATTCCATTCTATGACAGCAAGGTGATCGGAAAGCAAAGTGTCAGTGCGATTCCCCCTAAGCCTCCAGACCTGCTCTTTGTATGACCTCCATGCCCGCTCTATGTGTTGTGTATGTGCGCCTGTGTTGGGGTCCACATAAAACATGCTGTGGTTAACTGTGTGATGGTTGTACCCTAAAGCAGTGAGAGTTCTGTAGGCACGCCACTGATCGCTGATTATTGATGACCCCAACCCCACATGATGAGCAATCAAAGGAACTAAATGCCTCCTGGACCTTTGCTCCACAACACGCAAAACAGGCTTGTGGTTTCTTTGGTCATCATGTTTGACACCCAACATCCCAAAGACCCACTTTTTTCTCTTCCATCCACCAGCCATTCGTCCTCTTCCATACTAAAACAAAAAATAAAGACAAATAAGTACTTCATTATTTTGCTGAATGTCACAGGACCTTAATTATTATTAACAACATAAATGCACCTTTCTCTTGTGCCGAAAATGGCTTTCATCAATGACCACAAACTCCCGTGCTCCTCCAATAAGTTGACCTGTGCGTCTTCTCATCCTCTCAACTGCTGTCACACAGATGTTTCTTATTGTTTTGGCCATTCTGCTCAGTGTTGTGGAACTGGCAGCAATAGAGTCGTCCATCATGTCAATCTGCCTCAACCTTAGGCCCTGGGCAAATCTAAAAATACAAAATAGAAAAGTCAGTTTAAGTACAACACAATATTTGTGGTCATTATTTTTTTACCAACCTGTACATAAAAGTTATCCACTTTCTTAAGGTTACTTTGGATCTGGAGAAGATTGACTTGTTTCTAATTGATGTGTGTTTGGGCCTCCCCTGGTGTTCTGGATGGCTGCAAATCTTATTTCAAACACAAGGAAAAAAAGAAAAATAATATAATCAATATAAAATATGTAGAAAATTATTAATTAAAATTCAGTAAATGAGTACAGAGATGGGCAAATAATGTAGATGGAGATCAGGGCTATTTGAAGTGTCAACAGTTATTTGAAGTGTCTTTAAGAGCTTAAAATCTTTTCCCAATGTAACCAGAAAAAATCACCAAAAGCTTCACAAGGCTTAATTTTCAAATTGTAAAAAATTTAATAATTTCAGTAGTCCAAATTATAGAATCAGACACACATTTTATATTCAGCAAGCACAATATACTGTTATTCTAAATTGTATTAAACTACTGAATGACAATAACAACATTTCTTACCAGGCATACTGATCTCCAGTGTTTGATCTTGTCTTCAGCTTCATGAACCGATGACAGCTTTTACACTTCATTTTTCTTTTGAGCAAATTCTTCTTCTGGAGCCACTTGATGAGTGCTAATGACTTTCTTTTTGTCATCTCGCCATTTATAAACCTCCTAAACTCTGTGAATCGGGTCATTTGTGGTCATAAAATGTTTTTAAGTTTTTATTAAAATATTATTAATTTTTACAACCTATACCTATCCCTGATCATGTCCCTGATAGACCACCACTGGTCATGGATGTATTCCATGCCACTGGTGCGGTGCCTTGCGCATGCGCTGCAAATGACTCCCGCTCGAATCCTCCGTCTCGCTTTTATGACGTCATCAAAAGTGGACGAGACGTCTCGCGTGGATGAAGAAACGTGTGCTAAAAATATGCCGAAAGCCAACCGTAAAGGTGTTAAGACTCGTGCCACCAGTGAGGAGATGGGGTCAGAGACGGCGGACAGTGAAGCAAACAGTAAGCCATTTTTTATTTGTCACAGTACTGGCGAATTGCTAAGCTAGCGGTTAATTAGCTTTGGGAACTGCGACCATGGGGTCACTCATAAGTGATGGCCAGCACTTAACCCCGCTGTCACTAAAGCAGCTCGACCCGGAGTGCATTTATATAGTTGTATTCATTTCATACCAATCCGTATAAATTTACTTCGTGAGGCTCAGTGTATAATCTGCTCCTTTTTTTATTCAAAATGGCCATTAATCATTTTATTATCTGTACATTGTTTATGATAAAACAATTAGTAACGGAATAGATTTATATTACGTTTATAATGTCTTTATAATGTTATTAACAGAAGATTTATAGATATTAGAAATTAGTTGTCTTTGATTTTTATTAATGGTTTTTGTGCTCTCTGTCTCAGGTGTTTCAATGGCTCCAACTGCAATGTTAGTAGAAAAAAGAAGGTCACAGGAAATTAAAATACTGGAAATGAAGGTGGGATACCAAACTGAAAAAATTGAAGAGCTTACTAAAGAACGAGACTTTCTGAAAGACCAGTTAGCATCAGGTAAATCCTTTTCACTAATGTAACCAGTATATGCAGCAGTGCCTATGTGTATTTTTAAAGTTGTGTTAACATGAGAATGATGCAGTAAAGTGAGCACAAGTAGATTTTACTATTTTTATTTATAATATCTATTATCTTTGTCACATATATTTTTACAGTTCTTAAAAAGGACACCAGCTCTAAAAGGGACACCAGCTCTAAAAAGGACTCTGAAGATACCATAAGCCTTTCCTCTGACGCAGCATCAGATTCAGAGTCATCTGAGTATTGCTCCTCACTGCTGTCATCAGATGAGGAGGACCAGAAGAAGAAGAAAAGGAAGAGGACTAAAACCAAGGTGAAGAAGGAAAAAAAGTCAAAGAAGACTGAGGAGAAAGACTGTCTGAGAGGTAAAATGTTATTAATATTTTTATCCTTTTATTTTTATTTCTTAGTTAGTATTATGAGGTGTGACTGTTTTGACATTTCGTGTTTTTTTTTTTCTACTTGCTATTCCAGCTCAGACCCCAAACCAGGTGGTGTCCCGGTACCAACGTCTGCTCAAGCTGTTCAGGAGAAGTGGGACAATGGCTGGAGCATTTAAGCGCTATGGAGTCGACCGCAACACCATCGTGGTAACAGCTCCCATTGCAGAGCTGTCCATAGCTGCACCCAACAAATATAGGGAAGTCCTAAAAACCTACAATAGTCAGGTTAAGCTCTGTGTGTTTGCAGCACAATGTGCATTTGCAATCACAGAGGATGCAGAGATAGAACAGCTAGTTAAAGACTACAAGACTAATGGGAAGCTACTGCCATTTAAAACAAAGTAATGAAAGATTATAATAGTTTACAGTTCATTGATTTCAGTTCTGTTTACAAGAATTTGCACTAATGGGATATTGTTACCTCAAGAAAGTACTGTATGTCAGACTTATGTTAAGTATACACTGAAAATATATTTTTGTTGGGTTAATTTTAATGATAATGTTGTTAAGCTATGCAAGTTTTAATGGCACTTTTCTTTGTTTTGAAACATGTAAGAATGTACATTGTCTACATATATTTTTATTTGTGTACAATTCTATAAATACACAAATTTTGGATGCACATCTTTGTGGTTATTGAGTGTTTTGTCTACCTTAACAAATACTTATAAAGCATAAGTAGTCTTCACTTTAGTATTGTTCACATAAATAGCTTAACTAAGTATTAGCATATGCCTGAGTTAATAATGCATTGCAGGATGTAGTTAGACCTTCCTTAATCATTAATACATGTCTAAATGATGTTGTAAAAGGGACTTGTGGCAGTTCAGTGTCAGTCCACCTTAACAAATACTTAATAAAGCATAAATAGTTTTCACTTTAGAAGCATTCACAAAAATGCATTAATAAACTATTATTAACTGTCTGCATAAGCATATATATGGGCATTTACAAAGCATTAGTTTATGGTTTATTAAACATGAAGAAACCAGTTATTCATGTGTTATTCATGTTTTTAGTCATTAGTAGCAAAGCACTAAGTAATGTGTTAATTAATAGCTTGTTAAGTAAGAGTTACCCTTAATAAAGTATTATTTCAACATTAACTAAGTATTTATTCATGATTAATTAATGCTAAATAAGGTGTAGTTATTATAAAGTGCTACCGAATTATCAGCTCATTGAAGCTGCACTTTTCATGTTTTATTTAAAGCGAAGAAGCAGAATTCTCTTATGAATTTGACTTTTGAGGGAAAAGTTGGATTAAAACCTGAAAAAAATTATTAATACCAAAGTCAAATCAAGACATCCACATTGGCTCACACAACCAAAACGCTCTTCTTTTAACTTTCAATAAACTCCTTAATCCCAGTGATACCACCTCCAACTCATTCACCACTGATTAATGTAACTCCTTCCTGTTGTTCTTCCAATCAACAACTGACTCCATCAATAAGTCCCCCTCTGCCTCCCATGTCTCCCCCTTCAGCTCCATTCCTCTTATCATCTCTAATTTCTCACCCATCGCTCAGCTGATCAGGCCAAAATCATTGCCACCATGAATTCCTCCACCTGAACTCTTGATCCCACCCCATCCTCCCTGGTTAAACACTGCCTCCCCACCACCTATCATTAGAACTGTCAACTCCGCCTTTACCTTTTCCACTGTCCCTCATTCTTTCAAACTGGCTGCCATCAACCCCAATCCTCACAAAACCTGGACTCAATATCAGTAACTGTAAGATCCTTGAAAGAACTGTTGCCTCCTAAATCAAAGCCCATCTAACCAAAAACAACCTCTATGAAAACTTTTAATCTGGATTCTGTACCCACCATAGCACTGAAACAGCCTTCCTTAAAGTCACCAATGACCTTCTTCTCTTCTCTGATGCTGGCTTTCTCTCTGTTCTCATCCTTCTGGACCTTACTGCTGCCTTTGACACTATCAGTCATTCCTACTCTACCGACTACAATCCCTTCTCCACATCACTGAAAACACCTTCACATGGCTTACTTCTTATCTTGGAGACCAGAAACAGTTCTTCTCCATCAGTAACTGCTCCTCCTCCTTGGTCAGATCATTCATCATCATGCTCTCCATTTCCAGTGTTACGCTGATGACATTCAACTTTACATATCCACCAAATCGGTCAACCTCAGACGCCTACTACTCTTTCAAACTGTCTCTCTGATTTTAGTCTGTGGATAAAAAATAATTTTCTCAAACTTAACTCCAGAAAATCCAACATTCTCATCATTGGTCCTGATTTCTTCACCTCTACAGCCAAAGAATTCCACCTGTCATTTGAAAACTTCACTCTGTCACCCTCACCCTACTAGCGTTAGCTTTGAAGCTAAACTCACCTTCACAAAACACATTAAACTTAGAAACATCGCCCCCTCCACCCATCTTTCTCTTCAACTGCAGCTCATTCATGCCGTCATAACATCCCGCATAGATTACTGCTCCTTCATGGCACTCCACCTACCTCTTCAATAGATTTCAGTACATTCAAAACTCTGCTGCCCACCTCCTCACCCACACCCATTCCCAAGACCACATCACCCCTGTCCTCCAAAACCTTCACTAGTTTCCTATCCCATACTGCATCAATTCAAAATCCTCCTGCTCACCCATAAAGCACTCCATAACCAGGCCTATTCTTACCCAAAAGAATTGCTCCACCCCTACACCACCTCCTATACCCTTTCGCTCGGCTAACACCACCCTCCTGATTGTGCCCAGGACCAAGCGCCACACTAGGGGTAGATGGGCCTTTTCTCTTGTTGCCCCCATCCTTTGGAACTCTTTCCCACAAAACATCCCACATTTAAATCCAAACTAAAAATTCTCCTGATCGCTCTGCTGTTAGCAAATACACTTTTCAGTTCAGCTTCTTTGTGTTTTATTTCATTGTGTTGTTGTACCTGCTTGCTTGTATTTATTTCTTGTTTTAAACTTATTTTATCTTGTAAAGCATCTTTGGGTTTCTG
Source organism: Melanotaenia boesemani (assembly GCF_017639745.1). Taxonomy (NCBI): domain Eukaryota; kingdom Metazoa; phylum Chordata; class Actinopteri; order Atheriniformes; family Melanotaeniidae; genus Melanotaenia; species Melanotaenia boesemani. Next base: position 27,419,256 of record NC_055702.1, on the reverse strand, counting down.
AAAAGTGCTATATAAATGAAATGTATTATTATTATTATTATTATTATTATTATTATTATTATTAACATTATTATTAATAATAATTAAATATGTCTGTAAAGTAACTTTTGACAGTTTTGTTGTAAATTTGAGCTATACAAATGAAACTGAATTGCAGGAAAACCAAAATTCATTCATTTTTTACCCCGCTTATTTGATCATGAGTATTTAGTTGCAATAATTCAATAGCGTTACTCAGTGTGTTAGCATGACAACTTGTCAGTGTTGATCTAAAATGATAAATTCAGGTGTCTTTTTTGTTTAGGTTGAATTAACTGCTCTCTAACTTCGCAGCAATATTTAAATGAAGAGTGAACACATCTTGAACGCTTTGAAGCCTCATCTGTTTCCATGGATTCTTTCATTCTGTATATCAACAAAAACCACAAACAACCAACAAAATCTAAAATATTTGCATAACATTACTGCTCACTTCTCAATTATTTAGTCAGCTTTTAAATATTGAAAAAATCCTGTTATGTTTTTTGTCTTCAAAAATATTTTCCAAAACTGATCCTGCTGGGTTAAAGGATGCAATAATCTTCATTTGCATTCATATATATTAAAATATGACCTTTATTGGAGTCACCAATCACAGTGTTTCAGGGATTCGGCCTCCCTGCTGCTATTTACACCTGCGCAGATTTTTCCAGAGCAACTCATGAGGCTGCAAACACCTGTGACAGAAAGAGAAAGAGAGCTGGATCTCCTGGTTTACCAGCAGCTCTGCTCATCCTCTCACTGAGCAACATACTCACTCTGCATCACAGCTTTGCCACTCCTGCTGCAGGACTCCCATCTGCACAGGATTATCAGATTAGCAGCTGGAGATTTGGCTTCCCTAACAGGACCCGTGTGTGTTTCATGTGTGTGAATTGTGGACACACAGCATAGAGCAGGAAGAGACCCTCCCCCCCCCCCCCCCCGTCTGTAGCGTGATGTGGCCACATCACCGCCGACACCACAGCCTGCCTCCGTCCCGTCCGTCTGTCTCCATCACACACCCACCGCTGACTTAATCTGGGACTTTCTGGCTGCTTCAGTCCCCCCTAAATACACACAGTCACACTCTTTACGTACACACTCCCCCATCCCATCTCACGGTGGTAAATTACAGCTGGCATGGAGGTCGTCTCACTCCAGCTGGCTGATAGACTTCAGATTCCCGAGCAGCAGATGTGATGAGCTTTGGCTGCTCGAGGAGAGGCAAGGTGGCCTCTCACATGATCCTGGACACGACACAACACACACACACACACACACACACACACACATTTACAGGGCCGCTGCTAGCCATTAGGGTTCCCTAAGCACAACTGCTTCGTGCTTGGAGCACCCTACATAGTTATACATTCTGTGATGTTTGGGTTTCATTGTTGAGAAATATTTGTCATTTTTATTGTTCACCACTAAAATCCGCACCATGACAGGCCGAAGCATAAAATGCTTATAAAATATAAAAATAAAAATTTTATTCTAAAATTTGTGAAGAGAAACTTTCTTACAAATGAAGCCAAAATGGCAGCCAGATGTAGAGGAAAAAGTTGCCTAAATAGGCAAAAATGTCAATAATGATGCAAAGTTTAATGTCCTCTTAGTGCTCATAGAGTTCCAGATCAAGCACAGTAGCACCAGTATCACAACATCACACCATTTAACTGTGAGATAAGAAGATAAAATCTAAATAAATTAACAAATTTGCTTCTGCATTAACAATGCCGCCAAGCGTCATGTTTATTAAAATAAACACAACACACACATGTTAATTTATAGAAAATGTGAAACTTTAGATATGATGTGATTGTGATTAATTATGAGTCTGGATCTTTTTGGTGCCCCCCTGGAACTTGTTGCCCTACGTGATGTGCATGGTGGAAGCTGCACATTTCTATCACTGGGTCTGTCAATTGTGTGACAAGGCCTTATAATATATATTTAAGTAAAAAAAAAGCTTCTTCCTTTACTCATATCTGACTTCCTACATTCAAATAAATTCAGGAATAACAAAGACATTTCATCTCTTGTAAGGTTAATAGATACATTATCATACATACATTCAAACATGACCCCTGGTCACTTCATTTATGTTTAACATTAATCAGATTACACACACCTCTTGGCATTCATTTCTTTTCTCCAGCGCTACAGTTCAGTGTTTTAGCTGTGGGTTTAAATTTCCCTGCACAGTTTTCAATAAACACAGATGCCAGATGTGGGTGAAAGCAAAAAGACAGGCAGCAAAAAAAAAAAAAAAAAATACAAGAACTCAAGCAGCTGCAACTTACCGGCCTCAAAAACAACATAATGAGCAGAAAAACACACAAAAGCCCTGCTGTGCTGCAGGAAACTACGCAGATTTATCAGAGTTGGTGAAAAGCGCAGCCTGCTGGGGGTCAAAGCCAGGAGGATTTCAGCCGTGAAACCGTTAAAACTCTAAAAAATAACAGCTGCTAATATTGATGTGCATCACTAAAAGCAACATTTTTCACATCAACACCGACGTTTGATTTAAAAAAAAAAATATTGTATGGAGGTGTAATAAAGTAAAAATTAGGAGGGATGAAGAAAAGGCCCCTGCTGGGCCTAATCACACTGCCAGCATGGGGGGAAAAACACACAGCAAAGACCATATGTTTGAGGTAGTCTACATTATTTAATGTTTGCAATGGAACAAATGTTTCTGCATTTTTTCTTTGGAAAATAATAAGAATCAATGTTTTAATTACAGATAACTGTTAATAATGTACAACAATAGCTGAACAGACTTGAGACAGTAATGGATAATAAACACTTACTGTTGGTATTATATCTCCAGACCAAGTGGTAGAGATTCAGGTTTACTAACAACCAAAAGGTAGAGCAGGGAGTTAAAGGCTTAATAAGACAAACAGGAATTCATTGTCGGCTGGACTGTTGCAGGCTGAACAGCCAATCAGAGTGTATTTAACCGACATCGAGACGTTTGAAAGACTTGACGTTGCGTCACACAGTAATGAGACACGTTCGCTGACTGCCTTCATCCCGACAGCTGATTGTCAGCTTGGTCTACATCAGCCATTAAAGCTTCAGGTCCAGGCGGATTCTGCTTTAAAAAAGATAAAAGTCTGCTCTTCCTCTTTTGATTCAGACAGAGAAAAGTCAATATGACCGCAAGATGAAGGTATACAAGAACTTGTAAACAAGGCCAAATGTATGCATTTGAACCAGGAGTTCAAAGTAATTCACAATGTTTGCTCAGGCGAGTCTTTTTTGCTTTTGTTTTTTTTTTTTATTTTTATTTTTTTTTGCTGAAAGGCCTAAATAAGCAGGATAAGAGGGAGTCAGCATTGTAAACATACGCGTAGAAAAGGGTTTTACAGACTGTTTTTCAGCATAAATAGGTCAGCAAAGGCAAAGAGACGTGGCATCAGAAAGAAGTCTCATTACCATAATCTTAATCCCAACGCTTTTCTAAAAGCCCATTACCTTTAAATTAGGTTCTACATTGATTTAATAACTGAACTGGCTGTGGTTTGATGTCTGTGAACATATCATGAAATGTATTTTATCTGCTTCTATTGGCAAGGGACAAGGAAGAAAACATGCAGGTAACATTAACCAGGCTCCTCAGTTCAACCATCATCAGCAGCAGATTAGATGAACAGCAGCTATTTACAGCAGAACTAAGCAATTCATTTTATCCATGGCCCAGATGATTACACGTCATGTAAAAGGATTTGCTCTGAGGGAAAACCTCTGCAAGTTTCGATTTTCCTGCAACTGCAGTTCCTTTCAGCTAACAAGCTGCGTTTGCAGCCACAGCGAAGCTAACGCACTGCAAACACATGCCGACGTCACAGATTTATCAGCGTTCATTTCAGCAACAGAAGCCTCCTGCTGTTAGCCAATCAGTATGTACGGCACTGATCGGTCATTTTAGCTGAAACTGCTGCGTTAATGGTTGTAGGCGTTGCTCAGGGTGAAGCCTCCACTTAAACAAATGATTGAGATGCATCCAGGGGTCTAAATGATATTTAGCCAATTTGGCTAGCAAATTTATGAGACTTTCTACTAGACGTTGTTTTTTGTTTTTTGTTTTTTTTTTCAGGGAAAATTATCGGATTCTTAGTGCAACTGAATGCATTTAACCATATTTTTCTTAAATTGTTTTAGTGAGTTTTTTTCATGATGCTGAACAACATTTTCTCAATCTTTTATATGATTAGGAGACAAAACTGTGAAACATTACCTGCTAAGCTGCATCTTTTCAGGGGGTGTAATTATTATTATTATTACTACTGCTACTACTGTATAACTCCATCATTGTAATTGATTACTGTAAGCTTATAGATTATGTAACATAATTAGGATAATATTACTATATGAGTACCACTATTATTAATATTACTATATTGTTGTTAGCATGACTATTATTATTATATAGTTTCATGATAAAACATATTCTATAAGTAGATATTAATTGTATAGACTGAATATTATTAGTAGTACTATTGTTTCTATGGGATTATCTTGTGCCTGTAGTGGTTGTGATAATGGTTGTAATTTACTGGGGTGGGATTATTTATGCTGCCTTTTGCATTTTTTGTGTTTTCTATTTTTTGGTCATATATTTTATTTTATTGTATTTTTTTAAATTTGTCATTATGTTAAAATAAACTTTATAATCTAATCTAGATCTAATGTAATGTCTTATTTTCCAGTAACTAACAAAGTACCATTATAACCAGCAGTTACTCCACCACCACATGTTTGTCTCCCTCTATTCGTCTTTCTTCCTTTAATTTCTCTCCTCATTCAGCTGCAGCATACACAGTGAACAAAGCAAACAGTGGATGCATGGATGAGACGTCATTGATCGGTGGGAAATGCAGGTATTTGCTTCGTTCAGCGTAGTGACGGGAGACCCGGCTTCATCTTAGTTCAGCCGTTATTAATGTCTTCTGCTGTGAGATGTTTATATTCAGTGTTGTTGTTGTTGCTTTTTTATTATTATGTAACATTTTAATCAAACCTTTAAATGGATAACTGAACACAGAACAACAAACAAATTAAATAAAGACCAAAATGTGAACATTCAGACACTTTATCTGAAGTGTCAGATATTTTCATCCAGCAACATGACTGAAATGCAACCAGGTGCTGATTATTTCTTAGTTTTAACTCGTCTTCCTGACGCGTTTGCATTTAATTAAGTCCGTCTCCCCATGTCTGTCGCTCTTTTTTTTATTTTATTTTGTTTTTTAAGGGACCATGTACGATTTAAAACATAAGTTTTGTCATTTGACGCGTTCCAAGCAGAAAGAACACAATGACAAGAAGCAGAAACTTGTAAAATTGTAAGCCCATAAAAGATCGTTTGCATGAAAATAAGACGTTTTAGCCTTTTAACCCGACACCGACCGAGTGACTTGTCAGTGCTTACAACAAAATGAAATGTGAATAAATGTTCAGCATTTATTAAACACAGTCGGGACGATGATGATATTATAGTTGCTGAATAAAAGCAGCATATTGGCCAAACCCCTGTAGCGAGCTGATGCAGTGGACGGTGATGCCTGATGTCATGCAGGTGTGCAGCAAGCAGTAGAAAGTGTGCAAAGGATAGCTTAACTTAGCACTGGGAAGGAAGGAGTTACTTACTGAACCGAAAACAGAAGCTGTACAGAACTGCAGAGACGGACAGAAACTATGGATGACCCGACAGCATTTCTTAGTCTGATACTGATTCCATTACCTGGGGTCCAGGTCTCTGCTGAGACCGAGTTCCGATCCGATACCATTGTTATTTTTATTGAGAGATCTATTAAATTTATAATTTCAATAAATTATATTTATTACAGACTTTGATGTGCAATATTGCTTTTACTGTCATTCAATGACGTAGCACAGGTTAAACTATAGAACAAGATTTAACACATGAAAACAACAACTGCCACAGAACATATTAAGTAATAAACCCAAATCAAAGAATTTCTATTAAAAAATCTTGGAACTGGAGTTGCAGTCAAGGTTTTTCAGGATGAACATGGACTGGTCATCCAGGACAATAAATTCTAAAGCTTTGCTGCTGTGGCTTTTTGGCTTTTTGTAAAATTTCTCGTGTTTTTAAAAACATTTGCCAGTGTTGTTGTTGTTGCTGTGTTTCCTTACGCTTTTCCTTCAAGGCAACAGACTCTTGGTGCTCTTTCCTGTGATGATAATCCAGCTGCTTTACAAAGTTGCCGATGTTAAATCTGGCAGCATTCGTGTCACTTCTGAAACTTGATGAATACGCAGACTGACGGACAGTTTCGTCATAAGTCGCCGCCCTCATACTTCCATGTGTCTTTTACCTTTCAAGGGGCAATAAGTCAGTTCATCCACAAGTGGTCAGTGCCAAGTTCAGAGTTCATTTCCGAGTTTAGTGGCAGTAATGCATCGCTATAAACCTGTTTACAACTGTCCATGTCTACAGTTGTGTCTTTAAATGCAAATGTTATTGTTGTCAACTTCTTCTTCTGGTGCTTTTTATTTGACGGTTCTGCATCATCTTTTTCCTGTTCCTCTTCTTTTTCTCTGGTTTGTTCCTTACGCTGGTTGCTCAGCACTGCTGATGTAATTCCGGTGGTTTTACTCCATTTTCCGAGTCAAGTGACAGATAGCTCAGTTTCCTAAAATTATGACCAAACTAAATTACGCGCATAACTGACGCAGAAGACGGGCGAAACTGTCCGTCGGTCTGCGTGTGCGTCTTCTGCGTTGAGCATAAATTGGCCTTTAGGGTTATGCCAAAATGCTAACATGGTGCTAATGCTAAATGTTAGCACACATGCAGCTGCTTCTCCGCTTACCAATTCAAAACAATCATGCAAGACTACATAACTTTCTGTGTCTCTGTTGGGCTGGAAAAAAAGCTTTATCATTTCGTTTCCGTGGTATTAGATGGTGTTTAGAAAGAAATATTTGCTGATCCCTATTCCTTTACTAATCTGCGAGTACTTCTAATGCTAGTATCGGCCAAACACTAACAGAAACCCTAAAGAAACAATAACTTCAAAGATTGAAACTTACACACTATAACACTAAAAAAACTGACAAAGTTAGCATGTACGAATGAAACAAATACATAGATCAACAGCTCAAAATAGATTTTGTGAGCTTATTGCAAAATTCCCAATTTTTTTAATGTGTTACATTGTCATCACTCTCATTTTCACATAATTAACAGCATGCAGCTGCTTAGATATAAAAGGTTCTCAGAGAAAATACACCACAAGCTGTTAAATATAATGAAGCTATTTAGCTGCTAATAAAATAGATGTACTGGGAGTGTTGCTGGAGAACAAATCAGAGTTAAAACGAGAATGAATATTGTAAATTTCTTAGACAGAGGAGACCACTCTCACATTATTAAACAAGATGCCGTCCATCAATCTTATCTGTGCTTGTGTTGATTACAGGTAGATTACATAATTATTGGTTTATGCCCCATTTATTCATAGTTTTATGACACACAGAGTGCTTAAGCAAATTTGCATTTCATGTTAATGTGCAGGGTAATTAACTTTCATTTTCAGGCTTTGTGAAAAAAAATTACAAATCAAAGTGAGTTTTAATCAATTTAAGCAAAAACAGTGTGAAAGTAAAGTTTCATTTAACAAGGTTATAGAAAGGGTTTACCTTTTATAAACAAATTCCAGGCTGAACTGATATACAATCAAATACAGAAACTAAAGCTTTGAGTTGATTGGCTGGAGCTCAGACGAGGAGCATAAGGACAGCAGACACATGCTGATACTGACCAGACAGCCACACGGACGTAAACGGGCAGCGATTCAAGCAGAAACACACACTATGGGCGCCATATGCCACTGGGGTTTGCAACATGAGCTGCATCCACTCAGAGCAGGAGAGAGTGATTGCAAGCATCCTTGGTAACATGTCTGTTGGGTTGGTGGCATATGGCCGGCTGGTGGAGACACGTGTTATTGTCACGATTACACCAAACACCTCTACCCTCTGATTTCATCATCTCATTTAAAATTTCAAATCTTTCCAGAGACTGTGTTATTCTCTAAAGGTAAGGTGTGATTTTCTGCATAGGTCACAGTTTCTAACAAAATGAGGTTTAGCAGCAGGAACGTTGAGGCGTTGATGCGCTACCTCTGTCCCTGGCAGGATCCAGGTGTTGGTATTAGTCAGAGCTTGGTGTGAAAAATCTGTTTTAAAAGTTTCTCGTGGCTGAGCTGAAGACTTCATTACCATCTTTGCAATTTCAGTGCAGAAGTCACTTTGTTTTAAACCATCAACATTACCATAATTGTTCAAAGCTGAAAATGCAACTGCAGACATCTGCAGTTCCAGGGGAATGTGCTCATTAGTTAAAAGAAGACACAAACTTGTTGTGAACCTAGCTGACTACAGGGATGTATTTATAGGCAGTGTCAGCAGGGGCGAAGCTAGAGGGGTGGCCAGGGTGGAACTGGCCCCCCCTGATGTCTGATTGGACTCTCCAGGTGACTGAGAGGTCACTGTAGGAGGAAGCTTTTCTAGACCTGTAGGATCACCAGTATCACTACACCAGCTTGAAATAAATTTTAAAGTAGTTTCCTAATTAGTCACTCCTTTTAAAATATTGACAAATATAGATTTTGTCCCTACGCAAGCACAACTATTGATGTTATGTAAGGCTACCTGATGTTAGCATGAAACTACGTAGCAGTGCAAATCTAGTTTCATGATAGCAATAGATTAGTTTTAAAATAATGTTTAAAAACCATGTCCTGTTTAGTTTTCTGTTAGTGTATTTAGGGACTAAACATCAATTAATCAAAATGTTTACATTGGAGCTGAAAATAAACTATAAAGATGCTCAAATAGAACCTCGAGCTAGTTTGATTTGAACACGCGGCTTTTCTTCTTCTTCCTTGTTCCTTTCATTGGTTGCACATGAGCCTACAGCACAACCCAGAGATTTCCAGTGGTACTGGTCTGTTTGATCCATTTGGCTACGCTTTCACAAACTCTCTCTATGAAACTTAAATCAATGCAGAGGATGGACACAAGGTTTTCTCTGTATATGAACGCATGTTTAACAATGAGCATAAATAAGCTCTTATCGGGCTTTCATATACTGCATGTTCACAAGTACTTCAGGTTTCCAGGTATGCAGAACTCCAGCTTCTGTCTTTTTCTATCCAAAATTAGCTTTTTGTAACTTAAAAGTTTTAACTTTTGTGGTGGATTTGACAGAAAGACTGCAGTAAGTTTCAGGAAGATGGATAAACAAAGAGGAAAACAATCTAAGAAACAACTAGCTTGACAGAACGTTCACTCCATTTTAATCCACATTGAAGTGAAAACTTTACACTTTATTTAGCAAACAGGTGCAAAATGCTAGGCAGCCATTTTACAAACATTGAGTGCATACACATTTTAACAGTATCTTTCCCAGAAATGATTACCACCAGGTAAACACATGCAGAGTTATAGGACTAATATGTTCTGCATGTTCATGAAGGAAGCATGTAGAACACTGGTTTCCAGCTTCATCCTAGAGTGTGCAAACCTCTGCTTTGAACTTTCTTAAAAAACTGTAGCAATTCTTTTTTACTACTTGTAGAGGAGTCTGCTGGATGGAAAAGCTTTCATTTAGGGTTCAAATCAAGTCGAAAGCAATCAATAGCCAATTGCCAGACCTTCCAATCTCGTACAGCATTCAGAAGCTGAATGTGTGAAATTTGACCATTTTGCTCCGAAGATGGCCAACAGTCATATCCAGCGACTTAACCAACCAAGTGTGCTTACTACATAAAAACACTAAGTGGACAAGGTAAAGCGTTGAGGAAGGCTGAGTGCCTGCAACGATCATGGTCACTTTTTTCTTTCATTGTACTGCAATATTAGGATATTATAAACTTTTCAGAGAAGGTTTAAATCTAAAGACCTTTATGCTGTGCTCTGTCTGAAAGTTACTTTTTCCTTCAGTTTTTCACTTCTAAGAGGTTGCAGAATGAACAATAGATTTTTCTTCCAGACCTTTGGACTGTGGCATAAACCACAGTACCCGTACTTAAAGCACTGCCAAGAGAGCTTTATAGGTTCAGAGAGAACGTGTGTACGTGGTAAGAGTTTTTTTTTAAAGTAAATTAGTAAATATTTAAAGCACCCAGTAAAAATTCATTGTTACTGAGTTAGATCAGATCAGTCTGATCTGACTGACAAGCATTTTTATTTGAACTAAAGAATAAAAAAATATGATTAAAAGCTGTTTGTGTAAAAACTGCTAACACATGCTAACACATGCTAACACATGGCTAATTAGCATATTGATACAGATGCATTTTTTAAACTGCAGTAACTTGTTTGTGAGTGATAATACCGACACAACACACATCTTTGTGTGAACAGCAACAATTCACCATTATTAAACCAGTGGGAGATGGTCCATCTGAGAAATGAGAAAGGCAGATTCATGCTACATTTAATTAGCTCAGGCATTACAGCACACAAGAATGATTTTCATATCAATTTGGAATAATTGCTGTTTTTGGTGGTGCTTTTTTTCCCCCTTCTTTGTTTTCCATTTGAAACAGCAGACAAATGCTTCACAGTATGGAGCTGGTCCATGGCCATGTGGTTGGGACAACTAAGGACGCCTTCATAACAGGACAGTTCTGGAGACTTGGTTCAGTAGGATGGAGAATTCTGAAAAAAATGTTGCTCCTTATATTGGTTTTCTTAGCTTTCACACTGCACCTTATTAAAGCTGAATATAACCCTGGACAGCATCATGCAGTTACAACAGCTGCACACAACTGGCAATATTTCCTGAAACAACCACTGACCATGAAGGAGATGGAACAGGTCGAAGATGAAAATCCAACTCATCGATTGGCCAGAACTGACAACTGATATTCTTCCACATTAGTCGACTTGTTCACTGCAAGTAAACAATGGAGCAACAGCAGGTTTATACAACTTTAGAGTCTGTGTTTGGTGTTCAAACCAAAGGTTTTCACTAGAATCTGTCCAGTATGAGTAGTAGGAGAGGAGGTGAGATATCCACCGATTTGACCAATGTCTACTTCTTCTCTTTAGTTCTCTAGCTAGTACATTTGCTTTCACACTGCAAGTGAACCTCACCTGGGTTCACTTGCAAGTGGACTAAGACCCCCAGTTTTCAAGTTAATTTCTTTGGTTCACTTCAAAGCATGAATGAGAATTCACACTACTCCAAATAAACTGTACTATGTTGTAGAAAAATAAATTATCAAGAGTCTGGATGAGTGAAGTTTAACAAAGTTTATTACAGAAAAGAAAAAATAAAGACTTGTACAATGAGACTCACAAAAAGTGGAAGTTTGCCTCATGTCAGATACACATGCTAAGTTCCAGATTCTGTCTGTTTCCACTCTAGTTGTTTAAAAATGTTTAACTTTAGTAATGAACTTCAAATACAGACTGCACAGAGTGCCAGGAAGTAGGATCAGAAAAGTAGCAAACAAGCTGACACGCAGCTAGCTTGGCAGACTGATCTCTCCATTGTGAACACATTCAAGTGAAAACTTTATGGTCCTATTTAGCCAATGATAGCATTGGAGATGGTTGACAAATGTGTAATTATTTAGACCATGCAGTGTTTAACTGTAGCTTTTTAAAAAATGATCACCAGACAGATCCACCTCTTTTAGCTTAGCTTTCCACTAACTTTGTATTATTAGTGCCGTCATTGTCATACATATTCCACAAAACAGGATGGGCAAACTAGCCTTCTCCATTGCTGCAGTGAAGTTTTTATTCATTTGGCACTAATCATATAGTAGAATAAAGTATGGACTGAATACAAATTGAATCTCTTTTAACAGTTTATTGAAATACCAGGCAGTTCAGGATGATTGTTTCTGAAGGTGTCTAAAGACAAGACACATAGAGATAGACATCACTGACCCGCAGGGAAAAATGTTTACATGCAGAACTAAAACATACAATGCAGTAAAACATGTTCATCTTAAGTGGTTGCCACAAAATACAGACGGAGTACAGTTTTATGTTTTTTTTATGTTTTTGTTAAGAAACATCAAATGCAACAAACAAAAATAAGATGTCCCTTTATGGCAGTCTTACAAAGTGTAAGACAGAATAGTTGGATTTCTGTTAAGGACACACAGGAGCGTAAAAACATGATGGAAAAAAAGGCTTTTCTGAGTCGAACAAGATGGAGCATAGCAGACCAAACTGCTTTCCTGGCACAACAAATTTTGTTATACATACTTTTTAGAGCTCTTTCAGGAGGATGAAGTAAACAAATACTGCAGGAGAAAATACACTGTAGCAGCCGTGAATGTCTGCACAGCACCATGACAACTTATTCCTGCTCTGGCCTTTAGCCATAAAAGAAATAAACTGTGTAAAAGCACACGCAAATAGGTTTTATGGATCAGACCAACAGAAACCCCACAAAAATCAATATGTCTCTTTTTGTTTCTTTAGAATATCTGAAACAGCAAGACTCTTTAGTATGGTCTGAATTTTTGATCCTTGATTTGGACATTAGAGCAAAAATACAGCCAAAATACAGTCTGATTACTTAAATAAGATAGGACAGTTAATCCAGTCTGAATATGTCTCCTTCAAGTGATCAGAAAGTTTACATTAGTGCAACAGCAAATCACACTCAACAAATAATTCTAGCTATTACATGTAATTGATCTTAATACACCCTAAAGAATAATGTGAGTGGACAATTTTCACATCACAGCTAAATTACCCACCAGGCCAAGCCACCAACTGCACATCTTAACCACTGATTGTAAAAATAACACATTTAAGGACATTTCCTTTCAAGACTGGGCTCTGAGGGTGCAACTGAAAAGGAGCTGGGTAATATGATGAAAGAAAAATGTATAAATCAGTCATTTTTCTATATAAAATCACAATACCTTTATGGATAACTTGATGGTTATCCACTTTTTAAAAGCCCAAGCTTGACCCTTCTCTCTTTGTAGCAACTACAGACTCATATTTAAAAAATACCATTCATTGCCAAGATCTTTGAAAAGTTGTGGATAAGCAGCTTACAGCTTTTGTGAAGCTGTAAGGATTCTATTTTTGTAGGGCTCATTCCGTTGAAATAGCCCCTCTGAGAGTCTCCAGTGATATCCTGATGCTTAGTGATGCTGGAGAATGTTCTGTGTTACTGATGTTGGACTTGACCTCAGCCTCTGATACTAATGACCATCCCATCATACTCAATAGCTGGTGTATCAGGACCTGCTTTGGAATGGTTTTCTTCATGTCTTTCTCAGCAATCATTGTCTGTGGCTGCAGGTCCTTCCTCATCCCTTGCCTGTGTTGTCCTACAAGGATCTGTTTTGGGGTCTTGGTTATTTCTTTTCTATCTGCTCGCTCTGCAGCATATGTTATGGTCTTGTAATGAAATTTCTTATCATTGCTACGCTGATGATATTCAATTCTATATTTATTATGATGTTTTTCAGGTTTAGAGCTTGTTAAGGTGCTTGGACTCTGTCAGAAACTGTTGAAAATATTGTCTTTAGCTTAATATTGAGAAAACTGAAGTCCTTATGTGTGCTCCTGATAGATTTCTACCAAAGACAGAGTCTCTTGGCCCACTTTCCTTGTGTTAAACCTTGAGTTAGGACTCTTGACTCATTTAAAAAATATTGCCAAGCTGAGTCCCATTGTGTCTTGCTGGCATGTACCTGCATGCTTTAACTTGTAAGTGCTGTACAGAAAATGTTTGAAATAAAAAAGATAATAATTTGATAAAATAAATAATAACCATCAACAAAAAGCTTTTCTGAATAAAATAGTTTTCAACGGCTTTTTAAAAGAGTCCAGTCGACTACATGGAAGGACAGGGGTAAGTCATTCCAGAGCCTGGGGTCTATAGCCTGAAAAGCCAGGGCCCCCAAGGTTTTAAAATGGGTCTTTAGGACCTTCAGGAGGCTCTGGCCTGAAGACCGAGGGGGCACCCTGAGGAGTAGGGACAAAGCAAGTCAGCAATATACTGGGGGGCCTGACCATGAAACGCCGAAAGTCAAAACTAAAATTTTAAAGTCAATACGAAAGCCAGTGAAGTGTTGATAACATAGGGGTGATGTGGCTGTTCCGGGCAGACCTGTCAGTAGTCTGGCAGCAGAGTTCTGCACCAACTGAATTCTGTCGAGAGCCGTCTTAGTGAAACAAGTGGAAACAGAATTAGAATAATCAATACGAGATGAGATAAAAGCATGAATGATTCTTTCAACATCTTTTTGACAACATTTTCTTAACTTTAGAGATAGTTCACACATGATAAAAGCAACTTTTGGTCAGCTGTCGGGAATGACCCTCCAAAGACATAACTTGATCCAACCCCGAGGTTTCTGAAGCTGGGTTTTACCGATGAGCCCAGATCCCCAAGATGGTTTTTGATTAGGGGGACCCTTTTTTTTTAACTTGTCCTGTCCAGCATGGTAGCAGCAGAATCATGGTCAGGCTCATATAGCTCCTCTTAATTATCTGATTTTTTTATTTATTCATTTATTTATTTTTTTATCTTGTCTATTTTCAGTTATGGAATTTATGTTATCCTGCTGGACCTGACTGGAGGGGACAGAAGAAAATGGAGAATGATGGAGAGAAGTAAAAATTAAAATAGAAAAAAGGAAGAGGAGACAAAGATCCAGCAGATGGAAGCAACGACCTTCAATCCAACCAACGAGCTGCTACACCTGTACAGAAACACAACAGAGAGTTTCCTACAGCTTTCACAGGTAAACTAAGCTGATCATCAGGAGTTAATAAAAAAGATAAAATAAATAACCAAGACAAGGAATGAGGAGGGATCAGAAATGAGTGTGACCACGCAGCTAGGGAGGCCAGACGCAGACTAGGGCGGCCCAGAGACCCGGGCCAGTAATCACTGCTAGCGCTCCTTCCTCACCTGTAACGCCTTAACTATCGGATATTGAGTTCTAGGATAAGTTAAGCTACCCGCTCCTACAGATCATTGAAGTTTTATTTCCTCCTTTTATCAAATTCAATAGATATAGATTTTCCAGAGCTAGCGTGCTGTTTTTAATATTCATTTTACTTTAAAAATAAAGTTAAACTTTATTAGGGTCCGAGCCATACGAAGTATGGAAGGACCCTATTGTTCCTGAAATGTTTAGTCTCCTAAGAACTTTGAGCCCAAATATGACCCCCTAAACACCCATGAAAAGTTGTGAAACTTGGCACACACATCAAGCCCGGCGAAAATTGCAATATTCTGAGGTCCGCATACACTTCAACGCAAAATTGGCTCAACAGCGCCACCTAGACACCAAAAAAATCCCCAAATGAATGGGGTTCCGAACGTCTACTTCAACGTAGGAACACGAAACTTGGCACACACATGTAACACCCCGAGTCGAGCGAAAAAGTCAATTGATGACATGTTGCCATGGCAACGGGGTGCCCGCCATCTTGGAGTGTACGTCCATTTTTTTCCCAGTTTTTTCACTTTACACACATCGTATTTGAACGAACTAGTCTGAGGGGATTTGTGCGATTGACTCCAAACTTGGTGGGAACCTTCCTGACAAGTTGGGGACCAAACGCTCCTCAAATCTTTCTAATAGCAGAAAGCGTGTTACCGTGGCAACCGACGTAAAATGACCTTCTCGCCATGAAACACGGTTTGCTCATATCTCCACAGAAATACATGGGATCTGCACCAAAGTTCACAGTATTCATACGTGTAACACCCCAAATCCAGCAAAGAAGTCAATCAAACACCTGTTGCCATGGCAACGGGTTGGCCGCCATCTTGGATTTCACTGCCAATTGAACGAACTAGTCTGAGGGGATTTGTGCGATTGACTCCAAACTTGATGGGAAGCTTCCTGATAAGTTGGGGACCAAACGCTCCTCAAATCTTTCTAATAGGAAAAACCGTGTTACCGTGGCAACCGACGGAAAAAGCCTTCTCGCCATGAAACACGGTTGCTCATATCTCCATAGGAATACATGGGAACTGCACCAAAGTCGACAGTATTCATACTTGTTGGGTCCTTAACGCATTACAACACCTGTTGTCATGGCAACATCGGGTGGCGGGGTCCAGGACCCTCGGACCCGATGGATGCCGCTTGCGGCTTTAATTTGGTTTTATTTTGGGTACTTGGTTTCAATCTTGTGAAATAGTTATTCAGTCAATATTTTGGTTGACTTCAGCTCTTATTGTTATTGTCTCGTTTTATTTACTCAGGTTATTTGACATTGTAAAAAGCTGTATGGCTAACTGAAATATTTTTCTCTTGTTTTTTTCTAAGTGTGAACTTTAAAAGAGTTTTAAAAAGACCAGAAAACTATTTTGCTCATGAAAACAAAATGACAAGTTTATTTTAAGTCCATCTAAAGGGGGAAAAAATAAGAAAAACAAAATCAACCTGAAGTCCAGTAGCTTGTATTTTTTTACTTTTATCTGCCCACATGAGCCATCTGAATTCATTTCAGTTGGGCTCAGTCCACTAGTCAAAAGAAGACGACACAGATGAGAAGCACACATACGGGCCGAGGACTGCTGTGTGCAACCCGTGTCACATCAAAGCACTGTCGCCTATTCACCATTAAATCAGTCCTTCTAATTAGCAATCCATAAAGGGATGAGACCAAAGTCAAGATGATGTCTTCCTCCTATCTCATGCCTGATTCTTGTTAGAACAAACACTTAAAATAGAGGGAGAAAAAAGACAGATCTAATAGCCTATGCTTGAAAACAAGGCTTTTTGAAGTCAAGGACTGTGCGGATGTCCCCTCTGACAAAGCCTAGGGTAAGAGCCATCCATCCAGTTTCTCTACTTAGTCTAACTCAGGGTAATGAGAGAGGGGACATATCCAGGATAGGTTGCCACTCCATGACAGGGCCTTGGACTAAGGTGACCCCTTAATTTAGTTTAGATGGAAGCTGGACTAGTTTTTCCAGGTCCTGCTGAGACATCAGATCTTTTACTCTTGATATGTTCTTAAGCTGATAGTAGGCTGACTTTGTAATTCCCTTAATGTGTTTCTCAAAGTTAAGGTTTGAAGGAGATGTCAGCCAAATATTGCTGTTTGACTTAATCTCAGAATGTAAATGCTTTAAAAATGTCTGTCTACAGGAATCTTTAGTGTCTAACTCATGACGTGTCTGTAGTCTCCAGGTAGTGGTGTGGACAGTTTAGATGGACAGTTTAGATGTCTCACATCCATCGTGGTCATTTTGAGTCTTTTGGTTGCTTTTTATATCTTATAATGACTTTGTTTGTCTTTGTTGTCATTTTGGGTTTCACTTTGGTAATTGTGCATGTCTGAGGCCAGTTAGTCTCTTTGTGTTGATTACAAAGGAAAACTGTGGGATTCCTCCAAACTGATACATCTAGGAAGTGTCTGCTCAGATCTGACACCTTTAGGCTAATGTATATGACCATCTTTGGATTATTATCGCAGAAACTCATATTTCTTTACTGAACTCAGAGCCTCTCTCCTGGTCCAGGGACACACATCTCCCACATGGTTCAGCCTGTTCATTCAAACATTCATGTTTACTCACTTTCTCATGCACAACTGGAGAAACACACAAGGTCACAATCTTTGCCAGATTCATTTGGACAAAAGGCGAGAAGGCGATTAAAGATGTTGACAAATCAAAACAGAGCTTGAGACTGGAGAGTTGAAACTCCAGATGAGATTGACCTTCCATTAACATTATTCTGGTGGAGGCCACCCAGCTGGAGGTTTTTAATTTATTGCCAGGGCAAAAGATCATAATGCAGCGGTGTAAAAAACTCCCCAGACCTCCAGCCTTCGCTGCCCGATTTCTGGCCCTGCAGCACAACAACACTAACTTCGGTCGTTGCTCTGCAAGCAATATAATAAATAAACACTTCTGTTACTGTGGAGAACTCCAGGTTCACTGTGAACAGGTTTTATCATAGCATATATAAGATAAGCCAGATAATAAAAGACTCTTCTGTAACAAACTTAAAGCTTTTACATGTGTTGATCACGTAATTTCCTTTATGTGGCAGTTATACTACACCACAACAATGCTGTAAAACTTCAAGCTCTAAAGCTGC
Source organism: Melanotaenia boesemani (assembly GCF_017639745.1). Lineage (NCBI taxonomy): Eukaryota > Metazoa > Chordata > Actinopteri > Atheriniformes > Melanotaeniidae > Melanotaenia > Melanotaenia boesemani. The sequence goes on along the minus strand of NC_055702.1, from coordinate 27,401,131 downwards.
TTCTTGATACTAAAGATTTTATGTTTGCAGTGGATGACATCAAAAATCAGTTTTGACCTTTTTATAGTATCTTGTAGCTCATGGTTTAGGCTTCATAGCCCATAACTTTACTGCTTTACGTTGTTGTTTCCGAGCTTTGAACAGCAGGCAGGCAAAGACGGCTCACAGCTGACGAGCTGCTAGATAGATGGATGACTCTTCCCAGGTAACCAGATGTGTGACTCCTAATGAATACTAATGCTACTGTCTGTGGAAGGCACCATAAAGCCACACATTTGTTTATGCTGTCCAGTGTGTGTTTGCATGTTTACATCATGTTGCAATTGATTGCAGGAGGCAAACAAAAACAAAAAGACGAAAGAAAGGAGCGAGCTTGCTTTTTTGTAGCTTTCCAATGCTGTTCCACGAGGTGATATTATCAGTGGAAAACTGAAACTGCATCATCTAATAACAAAACTATGTGTCAATCTGTCCTTTTAAAGCTATATAAAGAAATAAAGAAAAGAGAAAAAGGTGGCAGCGACTTACTTCAACAAAATCTAAATGAACAGCCATGAAACAACTTTTCAGGCTCATGGTTATGTTGGAAACTGTTGCTTGAGGTCTTAAAGTCTAGGTTTTCATTTAGAAAATGGTGACTTTCCCCGTCTAGTCTGAGAGTGAGTGAGTCGCTGTCTCGAGTGGAGGAGTTAAAGCATCTCGAGTCCAAGCGTTACGCCATGAAGCAGACCCTGTCCATGAAGCTGTTGATGTTACTGTCTGTTTTCCAACCATAAATTCATGAGCTGTGGGCAGAAACTGAAAGAATGAGACCTCAAACAAAAGAAGCTGGAATGAGCTTGGTCAGAAGGGAGGCTGGACTCACCCTCAGGGAAAGGGTGAGGAGGTCGGCCATCAGGAAGGGACCCAGATTAGAGTCTATCAGAGGTGTTTTGGACTCACCGTCCACACATTCACCACATTGTGGTTTCACAGGCTAAGCTTTCACATTTGGAGTTGACACCGACTTCACTGGCAGTTGTTTTTGATCATAATCACTAGTAGGGGGGGCGAAACAGAAAAGTGAAAGGATTGTAAGAAAAACTGTGCAGAATCGAATTAATACCAGCAATTTATCATCATAGTGAGGGGCCTGGTTGACCTCATGGCTTCACAGGTGTTAATGCTGTCATGTGGTGACATGAGCCGATGGCAGTTGTTTTCCAGTTTAAAGATCTGTGAACGCACAACGTAGCTACTGTACAATCTGCATGTTCCCAGTGACAGAAAATGTATGTGATTTATGATTTGTAGTGAGACTGTGCTTACAATGATAACAATCCGCTCACTGGGAGGAGGACTGGAGGCAGGCCCAAGACTTACTGCAGAGATTACATCTGTTGTCTAGCTTGGGAACACCCTGGTGTCCCCCTGGAAGAGCTTGAGATGGAAAAGAAAGGTTCTTTGTCCCAAATGGATGGATTTGTCATGAGCCATAGTTGAGAGGAAGATGAGCAAGAAAGACCCAACAGCTGGATTCAGTTAGATGTAGAAACTCAAGAATCTATAAACATAAACCAAAGATGTCGCCATGGCAGAATAAACAAAACAACAACACAAAACCAACAACTAGAACTCAAAGCGTAACTGGCTAATTGACAAGGGTTTGGGGGAACAATATAGCAAAGACAAACCCTGGACAAGATAGACGAGGATCTGACAATGAGTAGAAGAAAGCAAGGAGAATTTATTCTGATGGAGCTAATGAGTAAACAAGGAGCAGGTGTGATGATCAGCAATACACAAAGGAAACAGCAGAAAAGAGTCAGCCTGACCAAACAGCAGCCTAAAGTGAAAACCAAAGAGCAATAGTAGCAGAAATCCAACCAGAACTAAACTCAAGAGAACTTAAACCTGTAGGCCATGACAGGATTATTCAGTTGTCTATGATGACTAACTGTCCACAAGTTGTTGGAAAAAAATCTGAGCTGTGACTTTGGTCAAGTTGTCTTCAGTGGCATAGAAATCCATTGCAGTGGCAGGGTACAATGTAAACATGTAATGCTAGTTATGGTTCACAATGTAACCCAGTCTGTGGTGATTTATCATCATCACGACTGTGCTGGCGAGTTTTGTTCCATGGAGATAGACGGGGTTGTGTTTGGATTCAAACCGAGAGCAAATCTCAACTCAAATTTGGATTCTGCAAAAGAAAATACGAATCAGTGAATAATTCCACCGATTCCCATTAGGTATAAACTGTCCAGGGTGGTTCACTGAGGTAATTAGCTAGGGACACCAATTCATCAGTGTCCTTCCATTTTAAAAGAAGAGGGTGCAATGAGCAAAATTCAAACATCAGAAAGCAAATCAGGATGTTTTATTGAAGAGCATGCTGATCCGTTGCTTGGACAAGAAAACCTGTAACTGTTTAGATTTAGGTTTTCGTATTTCTGCTTGCAGATTGGATTTTTCCTCACTCTGACAGAGGCTTTGGTGGAAGGTTGCAGGCTTAATGCATGTAATGTAATCCTCTAATCATTTCCCCACTAATTGCTTCCATAGCATTTTATGGTTTTTCTTAGCTTTTTAAAGCATTCCCATTAGAATCATGTAGTCACAAACTGATCACCTAGATGTGAGTCAAGCCTCCTGTCTGCCATCATCAGAGCAAACCAAGCTTTGCCCCTTTATTACGTCAGAGATTAAAGTCTTGGCACCGAAGAGACTCTCTTGTTCACAATCCAGGCTCAACTGTGCTGAACAGTAGACGGCCACAGAAGTGTGGTTTAGCAGCATTACCATCACTGTACATGTACGAACAGCTGGCGAGAAAATGGGCTCCTTTCCATGAAATAATGGCGGGAAAAAAAACCTGCTTGCTGAGAGGAAAATGCTGACTTCAGTTAGTCCCCAGGCATCATCCAGGGAAGATTTTTACTGTCAGATGTGATTCATACAGCAAGTACTGATGACACACAGACCTAAAGGTTTCCAAGCTTACTGGCTTACAAATGATTTCACTCTGTTGCCTCTTCATGAGTCTGTCTAAACTAAAGATTTTCACACTTTGACCTCTCCTAATCTGATACTGAGGTGTGTTCAGTGTCTGTAGTGTTTTTTAAATAACCACCACATGCTTTATATTAGGGATTATACTTCTCTAATATGTGGTCTAATGAATGTGACATCTGAGGATGTGAATCCCAGACAACCTCCTTAAAAAACTGTAATGAGACATAAATGATGTGAAAGTGTTTTAGCTCAAAGTGAGATCTTTTCTGAGTAGTTTTCATTCTTGAAACAATCTAAGCATGTCTGAAAGTTAGAAAGCAGAGGTCCAGTTCTGGTATCGAACTGAAGTTTACTGACTGGTGCTTCTAGGACTTGTTTTATCGCTACAAGGCTAACATGATGAGAAGCTTTGAGAAGGTTTCAGAAGATATTATCATCCATGACTACCATGGAGCATCAGAACTAGAAATAAAGGGGATGTCTTATATGAAGAGTTGGCAACTTTAATGCCCGAGGTAACCCAGTAATCAACACAAACATTCAGACAGGAGAATAAGAACAGAGTTACATATTTTAAATGCATGCATGTCTACTTAAGGTTAAAAAACAAAAACAAAAACATATATATATATATATATATATATATATATATATATATATATATATATATATATATATATATATATATATATTTACCAGGACTCAGGTTTGGATCAGACTTCAGGTTTGTTTGTTCTAGAGATCAGATCAAACTAAATGTTTAGTCTGAATTCAGGTGGGAAGCAAACTGGACCCAGAACATTTTAAAATGAATTCTTTGTCTCAAAAGAAGCCAGTGAAAGATGCGAGAACCACGGTGATATGCTCCCTTTTCTGGTCGTCGTGGGGACACAAGCTACAGCATCTGGATTAGCTGCAGATGTTTTAGCTTAGTTTTAGACCTGTAAAAACTCTACAGTAGTCAAGATGACTGAAAACAAATCAGTCCTCTTATTCTAGATTAAAAGTAAGTACATGAGTGTTTGGTGGATGATTTCTTTGTTTAACAACACAACACAATAACCTGTTTATTTCCTTTCACATGGAGCCACATTTTTAAGGACGGTTGTGGGATGAGCAGCAGTTTGTGGGTTTGACCATGAAAAACTTGCCAGATCTTCTCTGTCAATGGCAGACAGCTGATTCTGTTATTGATGGTTTGGTGTCATTTATTGGATGGAACTTCAATTTGGCTGTTAAATTTTAACACAGACTGCAAAATGGAGAAGTTTTCTGGCTCCAGAACTACAGGAGACACTATCCAGCTGTGGTCAGTGGACTTCTCTTAATGACTCCACTCATCTTCATAATCACACCCTGTTGCTTCTTACTCTGTTCGCAGTTTACTGAGAAAGAAGGTAAAATGAAGTGAATATAATAAATATTAGAATTTAACAAATAATCAAAAAAGCAACCGATTTTAAGTCAGAAGTGAAAGAAAACCACGTCTGTGTTTCTGGTCATGTGGTTTTACACTGAACTACACCAAGCTAAGCTGACTGGTTTGGAAACAGAAGGAACATTAATCAACGTCTTCTTCCTGCGCAGTAAGGTGACCAAAGACATTCTGTTTAAAAATGTTTAGAAAGAAACCAATTAAAACAACATAAAAACACAGCAATCAGAGCGGGAGGGTGGAGCCAGGCTGCTGATTTTCTCACCAACAACCTGCGGGCTGAGTTGAAATGACGGGAGCTCGGCGTGCGTAACGCAACAATACAAAGAATTACGCACAAGTAATGAGGTGGAGTCCCAGATTTGCGTCATTTGGCTCTCGCGCTTAATGTTGACCCACACAGAGAGAACGCATCGTTTCAAACCCAGATTTTGCTCTTTGAGGAAGCAGTCGGTCTAATTATTATTTGTCTGGAAAGAATTTCCTCAGATGGCAGTGTGCGCAATAAATGGTGCAAACCAACAAAACGATTATTTATTTATTTATTTTTATTTTATTATTTTTCTTTTATGTAAAAAGGTTTTTTTTATTGTCTGGAATCAGAAGAGAATAAAACGGATCCAAGTTGTGCGTTATTTCACAGCATGACCCGCAGCGCCATCCGCTCCTCACACCGCAGAGTGCCGCGCGCTCAGCGGTGCGCACAGCTGCTTTATGCTATAATAACTTGGGCTGAATCGTTTCTGGAGCGCAGAGGCTTCCCACTGACAGGGGTGGGGGCGGCAGAGGTGAGATGTGGTGCTTAAATAAAACTTAGAGGTAGGGGATCAGTCATTTCCACTGTAGCTCGTCAGATTTTAAAGCGCACTCCTGTCATGTGTGCGTCAGAGCACTGCGCATCGAGTCCGAAATGAAACACTGGGCTTTTTTAGACACAAACTTACATACACACACACACACACGTACACACATACATGTACTGTAGAAAACCAGAGACAAAAACACTGCAGGTTTCATTCCATCCGAGCAGCATTACATTTTACAACTCAAACCAAAAACTCCCCCTCCCGGAAACGAAGAATTATCTGAAAAAAGGACTTATGTTTGTGACGCACCTGCCCGTAAAAGAAGCACCCGAGACCCCTTTGAACTCACCTGATATGCAGACAATCAAATTAGTTTGAAGAATAAGCAGTATCTCCCAAATTATATCCATCCTCTGTGTTTATTCCACGCGCATCACGCACTGATTAGAAAAGGGAAACAAACCATACACGGCGCTTTAAAAAAATAATAAAAATCAGACACTGAAGTCCTGTCCTCCCAGGCTGGATCCCGCTGTACACCTTCCACCAGGTATGCTCCACAGCACGCACATAGCAGGTGATCAAAGCCTGAAGACTGAATGCTGCACGTTCCCACCACAATTTACACAAAAAACGGAAAGAAAAGAAAAAAAAGAAAATCCATAGATGAACTCCAGGCAAAAGTCGGATCCCCCGTTTC